>NW_022991762.1:60000-140000 GCF_902827175.1 Gymnodraco acuticeps | reverse complement strand
GTCATAGTCTCGTGTTTTAATGCTCATCCAATTATTGTAGATTGTGATTGTAAAGGCTTTTTCCTGAGCTCCAGAAGCATGAGCTCTCCTCTGCTACACCACTTATCACAGCTTTACTCCACTACATGTGACATAAAAGTAATGCATTTGTTGTGTAATGAAGACGGATATTTCTGAAACCAAAAAGACGACTATAGCTCAGGACAGACCCTATATAGCTTTGTTGAACGAATATAAGTAACATAATAAGTGACATAATGGATCGGATAATAAAGCAAAAATGTTGTTGTTCCCACGGTTCATGATCGTTGGTGTTTAAGCACTTTTTGACTGCTGCTGTTTTTAATAGCCTAAATAGATTAATTTCTAAAGAGAAAATCAACTGAACCTTTGGTTAGCTTGTACAGTGCTGTGGATCACACTTGCACTTTATGATCTGAATACTAATATTTGTTTGACACACATTTCGTGTCTTGTTCTGCACATTTCGTGTCTTTCTCATTAAATCCAATATTTAAAGAAACATTTAAATTGTAACTCCTCCATGGCAAAAAATGTGCTCATGATTGACGAGTGTGATGACGACAGAAATCACCTTAAAGTATTGGTTGAACATGATTTATATAATATGAGCTTTACAAGTCTGTTTACCTTAGTTTGAAAATAACTATTGATACCAAGATTCACAGACTTGCCTTAAACATCAGAATCAGAATCAAGTTTATTGCCAGGTGCGTTTAGACATCCAAGGAATTTGCTTTGGTGTCTGGTGGTGCGAACATAATCTAAGATACATACTCGTCTTTACAGTAAAGAATACATTGAAGTTAGTCTATTTTATTAAATGTTCATGTTATACTAAGTCTGTTGCAAAACATTGTTAAACGCCTGGTATAGATTTCCAAAGTCAGTGGGACGAAAAGAAAGAAATACATTTAATATCACTGTTTTGGTGGGATTCGTAACCTAAATTGACTATTTTATTTTGACTAAAAAGAAAATATGCATCCTATCATTTAAAAAAGCTTTATTGGCATGACCATAATGACATACAGTATTGCCAAAGCTTTTTCCAATTACGACATATATACATGTACATATCATAGACTGGTACATATACATACATTTTGAACATGAACTACAAAATGTATTAAAAAAAACAGAACAAAAGAAAAAGTTAAGGTGAGTTTTGATTATTGTGCAGGATAATTATGAGAATACATTTATATAATACATCAATAAGACAATACTAATACAACCATGAACTGTGTATTTTTTCTTATTACAACAATATAACAATCCTATCTCAAATATGTATGTTTATTCAACTGATCAACGTTTTACCTTATTGTGATTAACAGTTACTTATATAATAGTATTTTTAATTGTATTATCCTGTGTGAACTCTTCTCTGTACTCTCCTGTATTTCCCTCTTACTCTGTTGTTGCTTTGACTCCTGAATTTAAGGGTATTAAAAAAGTTCCATGTTATGTTATCACAACATAAGCCACTGTTCATTTAACTCTGTAAAGTGCCTCCATAAACATGAATCTGTTTGCATCGTGCTACTTATTTCTCTATATATCATATTCCATGTATGTATAGACTCTTCTTGCACTATTTCTATTTTAGTTGTATTTACTTGCACATCTTACAACAATCTCTTGCACTATGTTATTTCTATTCTGTTATTTCTTGGTCTATTGTGTTGTATTTGTTTTATCTCCTATATATATTCATGTTGCATTGTTGGAGGAGCCTGGGACTTAAGTTTCTCATTGCCATATCTACACTGTAGTTTCTGTGCACATGACAATAAAGCCTTGAATGTTGATTGATGTTGACAGTATGGATATTGTTGACAGTATGGATGTTGTTGACAGTATGGATGTTGTTGACCACGCTTCTTCTGCAGGGGCGTGGCGGGACGTGAGTGGGCGTGGTGGGCTTTGTAACGTAGCTGCTGTTTCTTCCTCCGTTTCTTCTTCTCCACTATTGACTTGGAGGGAAGTGAACGTCGCAAAGAAAAGGACTAAATAGAAGAAAGAAGCAGACACAACAACATTACCCCCAAAAGCTGGTAATGCTAAAATCTTGATACATGTTTTGCACCTGTATTTTTTATATTTCGCTGTGTTTTTGTGAGTCAAATGCCAATGAGTGGCATGCAGCTCTGAGGGCCGATGCTAAGCTAATGTTAGCTTCCGTGGCCTGTTAGCAGCAGGCCGCTGGGGTTTAAGCGCAGGGACGCACGCGCATTCATCCGCGTTCTCCAAAATAGGGCCACGGTGCTTTACGTTAGCATACCGGCTAGACACAGCCACGACAAACATACACTTTACCTCCCATTAAGGCTATCTGTTTCCTATATATTTAGTACAATTATAACATTGTGTCGTGTTGTTGTCGAACCTGAGTGGACACATGTTTCTCAGAGGAGGGAGTGAGCGTGCAGCTGGTTAGCTTGCTAATGCTAATCAGGCCTCTGCACGTTTCCGAGTAGAAGACCCTTCAGCTGTAACAAATAATAAGAAATGCACGATCAAAAAGTGTTCCATGCATGCAGAAGACATCCGTAGGCCACGTGGTTTGTATTTGTAGTGTCAGTCGTTATTATGGCCAAAGCTGTGACGTTCACGTGAAGGAAATGTCGCCCGTTTGCAGCAATGGAGAAATATTATCCGGTTTTCTGACAGCTCCAGCTGCTGCCCATGCTCAGGTTACACAACGTCATGCTAGAGTAAGGTTGCTCATTGATAAAAAAAGCAGGTCAAGTTGTGAAACATTAGCTGATATTTCCACTATACTTAGCAGAATATTTGACATCCAAACCCTCATACTACATCTTCAACCTGACACGCCTCTTTCCCTGGATGTGAAACACAAATGCTTGCAAACCTATTTTCCATTTGGTCTGGCCAGTGACTTAATAAAATCAGTATGGTTGATTCCTTGGAGACCAATTATATTTACTTTTGTATTCTCCTTAAAATGAGCTCTAACTGTGCAGATCCAAACATGTCTGCTTTTCTCCACAATTATCAGAGTTTGTAAAGTCCCCATCCTTTATGTTCACCATGATCACAGTGTGGCAATGATTTACAGTCCTAACACTGGTCGAATGGAAACAGTAAATACAGAGGCGGGTGTACCCTGCTTTCGCAATGTGAGCGGACAGATCCAACACATTGTTTTGATACAGATACAAAAGTGTCTTCCATGGCATGTACACTTCGCAACACCCAGGAAACGATGTAAGCATGCAGTACTGTTACTCGTTTTAATTAATCAGTAAATCCCTCCCTCAAGAGTTGACAACCTTGTAGAACTTAATGTTGTGACTTTAAAACATCAACTTTGCTCACTTCCACGTTGATCGAGTTGTTTGATTTTGTCTTTAGCCTCTGGAGCAGTGAAGTGTCTTCATGGCAGTTCGTAGAGGACACATAAAGTACATGAAAGTGAGTATACACTGCAGTATGTGACATTAGGACTGGACAATATGACCAACACTGTTATCCCACTGTTTTTTTATATTGATCAATATACATTAGTATGATATTCGTTTTCAATAATCAGATCATTTAAGGTTTTAGGAGTATTTAGCTTAGGGAAAGAACAGTGAACGTTTCACATCCCACTGACACATGGACGTCCTGAAGGATGTTTCGACTGTCAACAGGGATCTCTTTAGTTTGCTGGAACTAATGATTGAAATGAGATAACATTAAGAGAAATGGCAGGCCAGCTGCCACCAGCTTTGCCCATGTTTACTGGTTTATTACAGGACTCTCATTCATCCTCCCGCCTGCTGTGTCTACCCCACCAGAATACACAATCGAAGCCCTTCTCTTGCATGAATGGACCTCTGTCAGGTTGACCGCTAGCTGGGCTTCCTTTTCAGGCCCGATTCCATTTCAGATCCAAGCAAATGTGCCCGCAGAACCGACAGCAGAAGCAACTTTTCAAAAGTATTATGAAGTCATGTTATCAGACTAGACGGCAGACTGACATGTGACTGAGATCATCTGGGGTTAAAAAGTAAGCTTTCAAATGTAAAACGTATGCACAGCATTCCCTTGTTTAAACTTCAAGGAGGCTTAGTGTTAACCGCAGACTTGCATCTGAGATCCTGTCACATGCCTTAGTAATATCATTAGTTCCCATTGTGTGGCCTTTAAAGCTTCAACCCTAGGTTTTCTCCTGCGTTAAAAACTGTAATTACACGGCATCCATGGTTTTCCACCGCAAAAATGGGTTGGACCAGTTGGTCACAGCGGGGAGATGCACACACTGCAGCTGTAAAGTACTGCTGACTTTATACTCTCTCCCTCTCAACCGCACTTGCTAGCGTTACACACACATCCTATGCACAGCGTATGCATTAAACAAGTCTGATAATTGTATAACACACACGTTTTTATAACACATCTAAAAAATGCATTTGAATCTGGAATACTCAGAAGAACCATGAGGATTTGGCAAATTAAACTAATGAAGGTTTTATAGAATAGTGTAGTGCAGGGGTCAATTGGTTGTGAGCAGCTTATGTCATGTACACAGACAGGAACATACAGGAAGAAAGCACAATAATAAGATGCGAAAGAACAAAAATAAATGTGTTTTTATTTCACCACCAACAAAGAATGCATGTATTACGATTGCTGCACGTCTCAGTTTAAAAGCAGGGTTCTGTGAAAGTTTGTCGACTTGTTTTACCATTGAGTAATTCCCAGCTACGGGTTTCAGCTCTAGTTCTGCGTACCCTGTGTACTTACCTCGTTCTGTTTTTGTTGCGCCCCACCTGGACGATCTGCAGGAGGCGTTTGACATGTCGAACGGTTACGAAGAGCACATGGGAGGGGACGAGGGGAAGGACTCCAAGACCAACCTGATCGTGAACTACCTGCCTCAGAGCATGTCGCAGGACGAGCTGCGGAGCCTCTTCAGCAGCATCGGAGAGGTGGAGTCCGCCAAGCTGATTCGAGACAAAGTCGCAGGTATGCTACTCTCTGAAGTGATAAGACCTGTGACAGAACAGAGGGACGCTTAACCTCAAGTTTTCAAAAAAAAAAATGGAAATAGATATGGTTACAACCTCTCAATATGGCAGTGGTGGTTCAGCGTTATCATATTGGCCCATGACTCAATTTATTGGCAGGATATCCACCAAACGCCTGATTTCTGACTCCTGGCTTTTTATTATGTAATATTTAATATTAAAAAAATCAAAACATTTATTTTCTGTTAGCGTTGGGAAGTAGTTTTCTCATTTATTTCCCCACCATAGGCTTGTTTTATTTATTCCAACCAGTCCTGTAGACAGTCTCTTTGTTTGTTTCAACTACCATGCAATGTTAAGATTTGTTTTTGTTTTTAAATATTTATTTGTTTGCAGACTTTTTTTTAAAACTATACAACGTTTTTTTGTTTTATTTTATTGTTTTCCTTTTTTTTTCTCTAGGCCACAGTTTAGGGTACGGATTTGTTAACTATCTTAACCCTAGTGATGCAGACAGAGCTATCAGTACACTGAACGGACTAAGGCTACAGTCCAAAACTATCAAGGTAACGTGCAATAAGGTGTTCTACAATTCTCAAACCAAAGATGTCATGTCATGTAACTCCTGTGGCTCCTGTGCTGTCCGCTAACTAGCTAGAACATGTCAGTGCGAGGAAGTGATTCTGCTTTTACAGCTCACTTACTGCCCTACCCGACATGTCTGATACGTTTTGATTTTATTCGACACTTTCTGACAAATTCAATGTATTTAATTCCTTTAAAAAAATAAAATGTTTTGTTGCTGTAATGTTTTGTTATGCTTTTCATTTTTTGCTCAGAGTGAAGATACCTAAAACCGCTGCACAGATTATTGTATTTAGTTTTTCATTTTATACTAGAATATTTTTGAAAAAACCTTGAATTAGTCGATTTTTATTTAAAAAATACAGATAATTGCTGCTGTGAATCCCGAGAAATCGCTTAAATGTTAATGTTATTAGATTTGTGTATCATCGTACTTCACTCGTTTTTTTTTTTCGTGTGTAACAGTAGCGTTTTAATCTGGAAATTGTTGCTTCCTGTTGCTAGGTTTCATACGCACGGCCCAGCTCTGACACCATAAAGGATGCCAACCTGTACATCAGCGGCCTGCCGAAGGCCATGACCCAGAAGGACGTGGAGGACATGTTTTCACGCTTTGGACACATCATTAACTCCCGTGTGCTTGTGGACCAGGCCACAGGCACGACAGGTGAATAAACTCCTTACTTTTCCAACTCTTCTCAGTAACATAAAGCGCCTCGATTGGCTGTCAGTCAGAATAGACGGTCACCGCCCGCTCTCCTGTTCCCAGGCGCTTCCCGCGGGGTGGCTTTCATCCGGTTTGACAAGCGGGCGGAGGCAGAGGAAGCTGTCAAAACTCTGAATGGGCAAAAACCACCCGGAGCCGCTGAGCCAATCACAGTGAAGTTTGCCGCCAACCCGAACCAGGTGAAGAACACGCAGATCATCTCTCAGCTCTACCACAACCAGTCCCGGCGCTTCGGAGGGCCCGTGCACCACCAGGCGCAGCGCTTCAGGTGAGAGAAGTTGTTAATGTTTGCATACTCTCAGTGCATGATGGCTGCCATTGCTCTGTTTTTATATTAATGTCAGACTGAGCTGAGCAATTGATGATAGCTTAAAGGTCACCTATCAAAATCCTCTTCTCCATGTCTCTTCTACATCAACATGTGTCCCCTCTACTTCATGTCTCTTCTACATCAACATGTGTCCCCTCTTCTTCATGTCTCTTCTACATCAACATGTGTCCCCTCTTCTTCATGTCTCTTCCACATCAACATGTGTCCCCTCTTCTTCATGTCTCTTCCACATCAACATGTGTCCCCTCTTCTTCATGTCTCTTCTACATCAACATGTGTCCCCTCTTCTTCATGTCTCTTCTACATCAACATGTGTCCCCTCTTCTTCATGTCTCTTCTACATCAACATGTGTCCCCTCTTCTTCATGTCTCTTCTACATCAACATGTGTCCTCTCTTCTTCATGTCTCTTCTACATCAACATGTGTCCCCTCTTCTTCATGTCTCTTCTACATCAACATGTGTCCCCTCTGTGGAAAGAGACTCTGAAAGTTTCAGGAACAAAGATTCTCTCTCTTTTTGATCCATTTCTATAAAAACCTGTCTGAAAATGAGCTGATCAGATTTTGGCCATTTTATGATGTCATAACAATTTTTTGGCTTGTGTAACCATTAGCCAATCAGCAACCAAGGTAACCCCCCCCCCCCACCTTATCACCTGAATCTCCTCCTAGAGCACCATTGAGTTCTTTTTAACCAGATATCTCTCAGAGGGGCGTGGGGAGGGGCTCCTTATTTTCATCTGAAGTAACAGACAGAGAATCAGCACTTTGGAAACAGGGCTGAAACAGAGGGGATTATGGGTAATGCTGCAATGATCTGTTTGGGGTTTCAGCCAATCAGAGACAGGCTCTGGATATATCTGAGACCTGTAATATATTGATGAAAAACAGTATAATAGGGGACCTTTAACACTAGCAGAGACTTCAGTCAAGTCCTGTCATATAGCAGGAGAGCCCATGTTGTTTGCATAAACGGGTCATTATATAATTAAACAGTTTTATTAAGAAAAAATAGTCTCTTTGAGTTCAGAGTCATTGTTGAATCCACAAGTCCTCTAAACTCTCCTGTGTTCCAGGTTTTCTCCCATGGGCGTTGATCACATGAGCGGCGTGGGGAACGTCAATGTGCCCGGGAACTCCAACTCCGGATGGTGCATCTTCATCTACAACCTGGGCCAGGACGCCGACGAGAGCATCCTCTGGCAGATGTTCGGCCCGTTCGGCGCCGTCACCAACGTCAAGGTGATCCGAGACTTCAACACCAACAAGTGCAAGGGCTTCGGCTTCGTCACCATGTCCAACTACGAGGAGGCGGCCATGGCCATCGCCAGCCTGAACGGCTACCGGCTCGGAGACAAGATGCTGCAAGTGTCCTTTAAGACCAGCAAGGGCCACAAGTAAAGAGAGCGGGACAATCGGGTGTAGAGGAGGGATGGAGGAGACCTGCAGAGAGCAGAAGTACGCATTTTCAAAGTCTGGCACATCTGTTTGGTTTTTAGTGTATTCAGAGATGTTCACTCTTCTGCACCTTTGTACTTGTCTAAAAGAGTGTTGAGGCTTTTTGTTTCTCATCGTTTTATACTCATGCTAGAGGCTTGAGAGACACTCAGTAGTTTTAATGTTTAGTGGGGGGGTGGAGAGGGTCAAATCCCATGATTCCCCCGGATAACTTTTTGAAAATTATCTAAAAATACTGTCCGTATCTGTTGCATGTTTAACTGTGGGGACTAGATAAAGGAGGCCGGCTAATGGTTCTGAGCACTGCACAAAAAAATAAGGAAGGTCGCACAAATTGTTCTCAAAGTGTTGACATGTTTGTGGATTGAAAAAAAGAAAATGCGACGGACATTTTCTTGCCAGGGGTTGTTTTGGAAAAGCAGTGCTGTGTTCTGGATCCTCGTCATAAGTAGAGCTCGAAGCCTTAAACGATCATCCAGTGGAGACTCAGACCGACAGCACTGCTCACTGTCTCGAGTCAATCTAAGAGCAAAGCACTTTTAACTTATCTGCTTTCGGTTACTTTGAATATCAGTCCTTTTGATGTTAATCCAGGACTCTCGCTCATCCTCCAACCATTTGAAAACACGACTAACTCTGTAGGGAAATGTCTCTGTTTTTGTTATCCCCGTGTAAAGTGTCTTTTTAATATAAGTTGCATTTCAGGAGAAACCTGTTGAATATGAACCCGAGTCGATGAGTATGAGAATAAGATGGACCAAAGGCAGGGAGAGATTTGATCCTTTTACTGCAGACACACCAGTTTAAGGTAGATTTATACCTTATGTCGATGTTTGTTTGGAAAAGGTACTATGGTATATCTGACAGAGCAACATCACTTTGTCTCTATGCCGTTTTGTTTTTTTATTTTTATTCTAAAGGCAAAGTTTTCTTATCTGTGAGCAACTTGTTTTAGCCAGTGCTCATCTCAAGTTTGAAGAAAAATGAATGGCCTTTTGTTAATTATCTCATTTTTTTTATTTGCTTTCTTTTTCTTCCTTTCTTTAGTTTTGGTAGTTTCACTTTGAACATAAACCATTAAATTTTATTTCTTTTTGCCGAAAGTTTGGTTTGGTTTGTTTTCTTTTTTTAATTAACCTTTTTTTTTTTAAATATTTGGTTTGAATTTTGTTTCTATTATTTTTCTCGTACCAAATCTGCAGTGTTTGATAAAAGCTGTTACAGAAAGTGTTTCCTCTGGAGGCTTTGACACCTCCGAGACGGCCTAAAAAAACATGGACCAATGTAAGTTGCTAAAAGATATGATGTTACCTGTACACAGACACTTGAAGGAAAGTCCTAAAGACATTTCATGAAGCAACTTTGATACAAATTGCCGTTTAAACCACTGAATAATAACACAATCTGTAACTAAGCTGTCCTTTTGCATTTCAGTGAGTTCTACAAGTCAATGGGGAAATGTACATTAAGATACATTTGATTGGTTAGCTTGAGGAATAGATATCGAACGATGCACAACAGAACTAGTTTCACTTTCAATCGTCCAGTATGTGTAGTGTGCATTAGAAACACTTATATCATCCATTTAGGTAAGGTCATCTGCATATCAAAGCTCCTCTTTAAATAATGTAGATCTTGGCTTTTAGCTTGTCTTGTTCTTTAAGGATGTTCAACCGTTTCCATTGGTACTGTAATTGTGTTTGATTTCACCCCAAGGTGAACATTAGAGCCACTTGGTGACGGTTACAATACACTAAATCATTTGACCTGCTCACACATTTTAGCAGTCACCTTGAAACCGTTTTCATTAATAATTCCCCTGACACTTAATGTGTGCACAATCTGAAGAGTATTCCCATAACAAGCTTCAGATTTCACTCTTAAAGGTGCTTTTTTTTTTTTTTCAATGTCATGTTATTTTTGTGTCACAATCCTTAACTTTGTGCAATATTTCGTGACTTGCTCAAAGCACTTAATAGAAAGTTGATGTCGTCGTTTTTTTATAATTTCTTTTTTTCTACTGTTTGTTACTGCTTAGTTTTTTCAGCAGTTTTAGTTGGAATTGCATAATTCATGCAAGTACATTTGTTGTAGGGGCAGTCTGAATAAACTGCGATCCGCCTTAATTTATAAGTGGGAATGGTGTGTTTTACACCAGAGGAGGCGCACATATTTATTTGACAACGTATGTGGTCATACTTGTTACTTATTCAACTGTTTGACTGGATTTGTTTGTTTTCTTGGTTTTAAGGGCACTAAGTTGAAGTCCATTTAATGTCTTCTAACATTGGATCATTTCAATAAAAACATGGTGGCTTTTCAGAATTGAAAAAAAAGTCTGTCTAGAACCTTATTTCAAATGTGTTGGAAGTGGTTTTCTTGACCAAAGAAGTTGGACTTTAATTGTATTTCCTGTTTCACATCAGCATGCCCCTCATAGTTACCTTCTGAGACCAGATGGGGGAGACATGCCTCTACTTCAACCGACTCTACCATCAACACTGAGTACACATTCTGCAGCATTTCACAAGGTGTCATAGCTGCTTTCTCCTCACCTCATAAGAACACAACTTAACACATTGGTTTGAAAGAAAGTGGAGAATGAAATGGTTTTGTACTTCCGGTTTTATTAAAAAAACAACAGAAAATTAAAAGCATTGGTATAAAAAAACACTTGATCTCACTAGGTTGATGTACATATTGTTTTACATTAATGTTGCTTTCAAATCTATCAATACCATGTCTAACATAAAGGTTCACTTCAATGATAAACATTTGCTCAGTTTTTGTTTACTTTCAAGTCTTTCGAGCTCTCAGAATTATTGTCAAAACTGAGATCATGTTAAGGCAACTTACAACCTTGATCAAACTTCATTAGGACAGGCCTACCGTGAATGTCTAACTGTTACTGACACTAATACCCATTAAATGTATGTTGCCACCCAATATCCTGCCTACTGGTGCGTTAGGAGTGGTTACGTTTAAACATGACTTCATACATTTCCTCCGTTTCAAAACTGAATGGAAAACACTATATCAAGTATTAAAGGTTTTTTTTGTTTTCGGCATGGCACAGGCAAAATCCATTAAAGCCGCTAAACCCTGACACCTCATTACTCAAACGTTGGTTTCATTCAGAAGAGAAACCGACCAGGATGTTGATAGTTCCTTTGATCCAAAGAGGTGAACTTGTGCTTCAGAAGGCAGTATCCCTGGCTGTGCGTGCAGTGAACGTGTGTCAGACGTGGTAGAGGTTGTGGCAGGCCACCGGTCTCTCCAGCACCATCTCGCCCTCCACATCGTACACGTAGTCGCAGCGGTGTGAGAGCAGAGGAGCGTCAGACATCGCCATGCTCTGATTACCAAAGGAGATTATCGTGTCTCTCTGAGGAGAAAAAGTCACACACAATACAGTTAGTTAACATGGTGGACGAAGACATTTTGAAATACATATACATGAAAAAAGGTATATTGACTAAATCAGTTTAAAATGAAAAAGCCAACCACACACAAAGTCCTGATAAGCTCAGTGTGCAGACATTGTATGTTTCCTACAGGTGTCCATCTAGGACAGGGGGTCTAAACCTTTTTCACCGAGGGCCACATACAGAAAAATATATAACTATGCTGCTGCAACGCAAACATTTCCCAAATTGGGATCAATAAAGTACTTCTTATCTTCAAGTTGTCAGAGGTTTAAAATCTTCACAAGCACTTGTTTTAACCTAAACTAATGTAAGTGTTCCTCTCACCCGGATGGAGCCGCCTCCATTGCTGGGATTAGGAGTGGGATCAGGGACAGCAACAATACTAGCTGCTCTCTCAAAATCCTTCTTACATAAATGACACATAATCCCCGCAGCTAAGGCATCGCCGAGAACATTGATCATCGTCCTGAACCGATCACTGAGAAGGAGAGACAACAACAGTTTGCACATCGTCCCAAAATCATCATAATAATAATACACTTTATTTGTATAGCACCTGTCATGCACAAATCAGCCCAAAGTGCTTTACAGAACACATAACAACAATATTAAAATAATATTAAAATGAATAAAGAACAAGATAAAACATATACAGTGATCCCCGTGAATTAAAGCTGACAAGAAATTAAAATAGGTTAAAATAAAAGCAATACAGTAAAACATGGACAATGATACTAGTGACAATTGAAAGTTAACCCACATTTAAAGCTAATTAAAAAGATATGTTTTTAATTAGCTTTTAAACATTTCAAGAGAGTTTGCTGTTCCACTAAGAACATCTACTTTAAGACCCGGTAGTGCTCTGTTCATATTCAGTTTGCATTCGTACTCACAGGACCCAATCAATGGCCACGATCAGCGAGATGTCGGCAGGCGGCAACCCCACAGAGGTCAAGACAATCACCATGGTAACCAGACCGGCTTGAGGTATCCCAGCCGCACCGATACTGGCTGCTGTTGCCGTGATACTGAAGAGACAACAGTAGTGTGTAAAGTAAATTCACTCAACTTTATTTGTACTTGTACTTTACTTGAGTATTTCCATGTATTATTACTTTAAAACTTCTTCTCCACTACAATTCAGAGGTGAATATTATTCCTTTTACTCCTCTACATTTATTTTAACACTCAGTTACTTTGTGCATTTAAAAACATGCTGATGTGGTATAATGCAATACTGCACTACTTATCTACGCAATATTTCTAGTATCTAAATGTAGTCCACATTGACAAACTACACTGCTAAAATGCACTTACATGTAGGAAAGCAATGCTAATATGATAACCATAGTAATATAATACTGTGAAAATATCCATTCTGCATAATGAGTTATTTTACTTTTGATATTTGAAGTACATTTAGCTTATCATTATGCTGTACTCTGTACTTTATATCATTCTCAAATGGGCCTTTGTGCAGAATGAGTACTTTTTGATACTTTTGTTCTTTTACTTAAGTAACATTTTGAAATCAGTTTTAGTGGAGTATTTTGAGACCATGGTATTTGTACTTTAGTAAAGCATCTGAGTACTTCTTCCAGCACTGTGTGTAAGGGATTCAAATCTAATTAGTTCTCGACACAACCGATGGGAGGATAATGAGCTCAGTGCTTCTTCTCACCTAATAGTGACCAGCTGGCCAAAGTCCAAGTCATACTCATTGACCTGAGCGATAAAGATGGCCGCCACTGCCTCGTACAGCGCCGTCCCGTCCATGTTGATGGTGGCTCCCACCGGCAGCACGAAGCGAGCGATCTGCCGGTCCACGCCACAGTTCTCCAGGAGACACTTCATGGTGATGGGCAATGTGGCAGAGCTGCAGAGAATCACAAACATACCATATGATACCATACGATGTACTTTATTGTCCCCGAAGGACATTTGTTCTGGACTCCATCCTGCTGTTCCGCGTACATGTACATATACACGTATAATAAACATTAAAATACATGCACATATCATCACTCATCACAAACACAATACACAGACGCACATACTGACAATGGCGACCTATTGCACAACCCTCATGGCTAACATTTAAAGGTCGCCTATTATGCAATATCCACTTTTTCATGTCTCTTCTACATCAACATGTGTCCCCTCTTCTTCATGTCTCTTCTACATCAACATGTGTCCCCTCTTCTTCATGTCTCTTCTACATCAACATGTGTCCCCTCTTCTTCATGTCTCTTCTACATCAACATGTGTCCCCTCTTCTTCATGTCTCTTCTACATCAACATGTGTCCCCTCTTCTTCATGTCTCTTCTACATCAACATGTGTCCCCTCTTCTTCATGTCTCTTCTACATCAACATGTGTCCCCTCTTCTTCATGTCTCTTCTACATCAACATGTGTCCCCTCTTCTTCATGTCTCTTCTACATCAACATGTGTCCCCTCTGTGGAAAGAGACTCTGAAAGTTTCAGGAACAAAGATTCTCTCTCTTTTTGTCCTGATCCATTTCTATAGAAACCTGTCTGAAAATGAGCTGATCAGATTTTGGCCACTTTGTGATGTCATAATGTTTTTTGGGCTAATGTATCACCTTATCTCCTCCTAGAGCACCATTGTGTTCTTTGTAACCAAATCTCTCTCAGAGGGGCGTGGGGAGGGGCTCCTTATTTTCATCTAAAGTAACAGACAGAGAATCAGCACTTTGGAAACAGGGCTGAAACAGAGGGGGTTATGGGTAATGCTGCAATGATCTGTTTGGTGTTTGGAGCCAAACACTTCAGAGACATGTTTGTATCTGAGAGCTATAATATATTGATGAAAAACAGTTTAATAGGGGATCTTTAATGGACATAGGCAGGAATGAGTGCTTATAGTGGTTCAGCTTTGGGAACCCTGAATCTTCCACCAAACGGTAGGAGCTGGAATTCTGGGTGGAGTTTGTGAGTGGGATCAGACTTTTTTTTTTGTGCCTGTCTAATAATGGACTGCTGATATATGTTTTGGAGAGATGGATGTTTTTTTACCCCCATAATAGTACCAGGGAAGCAATCTGTGACTTAGTGAAGTTACCATATGAGCAACCAGAACCAACCTGATCTCACCAGAATGCGTGACTCCACCACGACTCCTTAACACCGCATTGCGTGGTAGAGTCACGCATTCTGCTACATTTACGTGTCGGCACCACGCAAAAAACCCCAATGTAAAGTGAATGAGGCTCTTTTGTCGTGGTGCACACACGCATTCTACAACGTCCCGCAGTGAGCTTTTATTCTATAAAACGTTTTTAAAATCTACTATATAGCTTGTAGTAACTCACGGGAGACTTCTTTTATTTTATTTGTATTCATAATCATTTTTATTTTTCGTCAGAATGTAAAAATTATATTAGTTACGAATTTTTGTTTTCAAAAAACAGTGTGTGTAATACAACTGTGATTTTTATTAAATTAGTTAGTTTTTAAGGGAGGCCAGAGCTTCAGCTGTGTCAAATAGATTGTTCCGTTTAGTTAACGTTATTTAAAAGATAATGATCATGTCCCCTTTATTGTATTACGAGCGTCCATTCCCATTGGATAACGGAGAATTTTACACCCGGAAGTAAGTATTCTCCTTACTGTCGATTGATTTTACAGTGATATCTGAACTACTCATCAACTCAAAAACACCAAATTATCCTTGTTAATTACACAACATTGATTGGTTTAAATTGTGTACAATGCTTTTGTATTTTTCCCCTTCGATTCGGAGAAATTAATATTTTTTCGGAGTTTTTGGATGGCAGAAGACACTACACTACCCAGAATCCTCAGCTATCGTTTGGGACTACACCATGTGCTTAGCTTGACAAACCCCGTGATCAGTCCTCAAGCTCTGTGATTGGATGTTGGAGTGGCAGTGCGCGAATTTTACACGGAGCGTCAAAAAGCACCTTGAAATGGAATGAAACCCATCGACGGCACACTATTCAAAACAGGAATCGAACGTGTCCTATCCCCCCACCCCCTCTTAGGTCGCAGGCTCCTCCAATAGTGCAACACAATAAAACAGATACACAGAAGAAATAGTGCAATAAGAGTCTATATACAAGTTATTGGAATCTTTTTGATTCCAATCACTTGTTAGTTATTATTAGTTAAAGTTATTTAACCAGATAGAAGCATTGAGATACAATCTCATTTTCAATGCTGACCTGGCCAAGAAGGCAGCAACGTTACATATAACACACACATATAAAAGAGAACATAACTAAGAAAACAAAAGACAAAAAAGCAGTCACTACATTGTGAATATGATATATTAGATAAATAATTTATATGTAGCAGCCAGATGAATGTTATGGATGTTGTTTCAAATATCAGGTGTTTAATAGTCTTCTGGCCTGTGGGATGAAGCTGTCCCTGAGTCTGGTGGTTTTAGTCCGGATGCTGCGGTACCGCCTGCCAGACGGCAGCAGACAGAACAGTTTGTGGCTGGGGTGATGGGGGTCTTTTATAATCCTGAGAGCTTTCTTTAAGGTTAACGTGGTGTTTTTTCTGCACTACATTTATTTTAGTTACTTTACAGATTTGGATTAATGATGTGAAATATAAACAACCCTTAAATCAGACTTTAGTTACACCTGAGTACAATTCAGTGAAGGTGATTGTCAAGTGCCAACAATCAGGAGAGATATTTGATTGAGAAGACTAAATATTTATCTGCAGATCCGTATAAAGCATATTCATTACTCGTTATTCTCTAATCGTTAATTAAAGACTGTATATAATTGATATTTTGCACATCACTTTCAAGATTTCCAAAGGTTTATTGACATATCACAACTACGGTGTAGTTATGCAAAGAATGCAAAACTTGGGTCACAGCAGGTTCCTCAACAGTGCATTACAAGACATCTATCAATATGTGTGTACCTCCATAAACTGTCATATTCTGCACATGTATTATTCTATCTACATACATCTTATAAGAGTATAATAAATATGTATAATATCGGTTAAAATAAGTGCTTCAACATAGTTAACATTGCAGGAAAGTTGATTGTCAAGTTCCAAAACAAACCATGCAATATATTAGACGTTAAGTACTTTGTCAGGCTTAATATGTATCTGTAGATAGATACCCCCAAAGCTTTTTTCTTATTTAAAAGAAGACCTTAGCCTAAAGTATTCTTTAATGTTTAAATAAAGCCTTATTAGTTTGTCTGTTTTGCACATCCTCCTATCAGGCACTAAACTGTTTTATTGTAGATATCACTTACAATATCTTCTTGATATTTTCTATTTTCTATTTATATCATTGACCTTCTACTTTCCCACTATTTTGTATATACTCTTAATATTGAAATGTTTTCATCAAATATAACACATTCAAAAGTGCTTTACAAAAATGAAAGACATTAAGAAAAATGCATTTTAAACGGTCATTAAAAAGCAACATAATCTACCTGCATTGCAATTACTCCAAACGTGTAATAACGTGCTTTAACCAGTAGGAGGTGCGGGTTAAAAAGCTGTCAAGTTTACAGTGTTAACAAAATAAAATATACTGCTGTTTCTGGTTTAGTTTACGACGGATATATTTTGTTATTGTTTTTATATTTGTAACAAAAGCGATGGAAAAAACCCACAGTAACACAGAAAAGATGGTCTTAACAGTCTGACCCAGCGGTCTAGTAGTTAATAAAAAACAATAATATCAAAACAGATTATTACTACTAACTTTATTGTGAAATTAAAACAGAACGGTAAAAGAATAGTTTCCGGTCTATTCTGATGCCCGATCTCTGTAGATAAATAAAGAACTACGATAGATGTGTAATATTTAATGCAGCCAAACCATTTATTACAATGCATTCATGTGATGACTTTCAAAGAGTAAAGCAAGCACTGCTGAATAAAGTATGATTTTATCTTTTACGAAACGTGTTTTTTTCATATGGAATGCAGTTGGAGGTCAACCAATCACAGAGCTTGAGGACTGATCACGGGGTTTGTCAAGCTAAGCACATGGTGTAGTCCCAAACGATAGCTGAGGATTCTGGGTAGTGTAGTGTCTTCTGCCATTCAAAAACTCCGAAAAAATATTCGTTTCTCCGAATCGAAGGGCAAAAATACAAAAGCATTGTACACAATTCAAACCAATCAATGTTGTGTAATTAACAAGGATAATCTGGTGTTTTTGAGTTGATGAGTAGTTCAGATATCACTGTAAAATCAATCGACAGTAAGGAGAATACTTACTTCCGGGTGTAAAATTCTCCGTTATCCAATGGGAATGGACGCTCGTAATACAATAAAGGGGACATGATCATTATCTTTTAAATAACGTTAACTAAACGGAACAATCTATTTGACACAGCTGAAGCTCTGGCCTTCCTTAAAAACTAACTAATTTAATAAAAATCGCAATTGCATTACACACAATGCACTGTTTTTTGAGAACAAAAATTCGTAACTAATGTAATTTTTACATTCTGACGATAAATAAAAATTATTATGAATACAAATAAAATCAAATAAAGCCTCCCGTGAGTTACTACAAGCTATAAAGTAGATTTTAAAAACGTTTTATAGAATAAAAGCTCACTGCGGGACGTTGTAGAAATGCGTGTGTGCACCACGACAAAGGAGCCTCATTCACTTTACATTGGGGTTTTTTGCGTGGTGCCGACACGTAAATGGAGCAGAATGCGTGACTCCACCACGCAATGCGGTGTTAAGGAGTCGTGGTGGAGTCACGCATTCTGGTGAGATCAGGTTGACCAGAACTTATGGTGCGTATTTTGTACTATTTATTAAAAACAACCTTACCCTTTGATAGGGTTTGGGACCCGTTTACTCAACTGTTAGGGAATGTTAATGTGTCAAACATGCTAAGAAATAACAATGGGAATCCATGAGAGCGATCTGGTTGAACGGAACAGTAAAGTAAACTGCTGTGACTATGTACACATTTTAGGATAATGTTGCTACTGCCCAATTGTTTTTGTTTTTATTTCATTTAATTTAATGTCTTGTATTTTTTATTATATATTTCAATTACATTTTTTTTTAAATGATGTCCTGTCTTGTCTTTGCCTCTGTTTTTCCCATTTTGTATGTAAGTTTGGGTAAGGTATGGCGTGTCTTGTTGTTTAAAAGAAAGAAAAACAACCTTACCTGGATGACGTGGCCAGTGCAATGACGA
This sequence comes from Gymnodraco acuticeps, assembly GCF_902827175.1. Lineage (NCBI taxonomy): Eukaryota > Metazoa > Chordata > Actinopteri > Perciformes > Bathydraconidae > Gymnodraco > Gymnodraco acuticeps. The sequence continues at coordinate 121,264 of NW_022991762.1, read as the reverse complement.
GAGCCTGCAGCAGCCCTCTGATGTAGGCGAAGGGGTTTTTTCGGGTGAAGAAGAAGTAGAAGAGAGGCAGCAGGATGAGGCCGTGCACGAACAAACCGGAGAGCACCGTGATGAAGTACATGCCCAGCTTCTCCCCCAGGTGGGCCGGGTCCTGCATGTCCAGGATCTTCCCCGCCACGAGGAACACGATGCCGAAGGGGAAGTACCTGCAAGAAGGTGAGATTATAATCATGAAGAAAAAGTGGAAGTGCATTAAACTTACATTGTTTTAAATGAGCAGTTATTCCACTAGTTCCACAAAACAAGTCGGATTGTGTAAAAGCCTACGAGGAAATGATAGGCCATCTCACCTGACTAATTACCTCAGTTTACTGAATACGTTTATGGTCTCAATCGCTAATACATTTACTTATGCAATGTGCTCACTTACACGTTATAATATTTTTGGTTACTTTATACTTCAACATTAACATTGTATATTATAAAATTAAATAAAAAGGCTACAGAAGGCCAAAGCAGGGGGCTATTCGTCTGGTTGCAAAAAAAGGCGTCTGATTGTATAAAACTAAATTTGACTTCTCACGTATTACCTCAGAAAACATTTTTAAAAGTTTATGGCCTCAATGATCAGTTTCAAGTCCTCTTCAAAACATAATTTTCTTTAAATGATGATCCTATTTAGACTAAAATAGATGATAATCAGGATCTGCTTTAGGCATGCCTTGTGATTGACAGGTTGCTTACACACTCCACAGAGTAGGCTATGTATTTTCTATTTTTTAACCCTTTCACAGTGCTTTTTCGGTTGATATAAGTTACTCTAGTATTTCGGTGGCCTTATAATGTTGGCGTTTGCATGTCATTTATTCCACTCTATTGTGTCACGTCTGGTTCCAAAAAGCCAAGATGCCAAATTCAAGTTTTCAAAGCTTCTGTTCACAAACCAATGGGTGAATCAACGGTGGCTACGTCCACTTCTCAAATACCATCCATGGCAGAACCTCAAGATTAACACATCCTGCTTTTGCAACACGTATTATGTATGATCATGATATTTCCAATTCCCCTGTGCACAAAACCAGGCCATTAAGGAGATGTATAGTGACTTATAGTGTCTGACCCTATCAGACCCTTTCACTGACCGTGAGCCTTATCCTCCAGTATCAGCTCGCTAATACTCTGAATGGGAGAAAGTGGACCCTCCAGCTCCTGTGAAAAGCAGGAAGCACTCTTCCATGAGCTGCGGTGAGACTTATTTTTAGACATGATCTGTTTGTCTTTACATTTACACGACACGTGTGTGTTTGTGAGAGAGAGAGAGAGAGAGAGAGAGAGAGAGAGAGAGAGAGAGAGAGAGAGAGAGAGAGAGAGAGAGAGAGAGAGAGAGAGATAGAGAGAGAGAGAGAGAGAGAGAGAGATAGAGAGAGAGAGAGAGAGAGAGACAGACGTACCACATCGCAGCGTTGATAATCTTCATGACGCACTCGTTGACGCACTGGCACACGTTGACCAACGGAGCTCCGCGTTCTCCCATCTTCCCGAGCAGAAGACCTGAGACAACACAGCACATTTGGTATCATTGTCTTACAATTAAACCCTAAAAAGGGTTTATAACTACATCATTAATGGTTTATAAATAATTAACCATTGCTTTATAGATCAGATAAATTACCAACTTTGGCTGGTTATCATGTCGACAATCGAAAATGTAAGTTAGTCCTTAACAGAACATCTTCTTCAGTACTGAACTGACTTAAGTAATAATATGTTTTGGTTACTTTATACTTACTTCCAGACTAAGATTTAACATTAAATAATAAATACATTGACTGCTTTATACTTATTCTCCTCTAGTTTTTAGTGAGAAATTGTGTACCTTTTTATTTCACTTCATTAATCAAACAGCTGATATCACTTTCCATTTAAAGATTAAATGTAAAATAACAAAAAAACGAGTGCCCAAAGAAATACAAGTGTCCAATATTTCACAGAAATAGTATTTAAATTAGAAATTAAAGTAAAACTAAACAGGTCGTACAGCAGCACTAACCCTCTTCCTCCGAAAAGGACTGCACAACCAGTGGCGTTTCTATATGTACAAAAGTGGTGGGGCACAAAAAATGTAGATGTCTATATATAAGCTTCTGCAGTGAGGTTCATGGCTGGTGAGGCACTGGCTCTGACTCTTCAGGTTTACAAATATTATAATTTGACCTATAATCAAAATATAATATTATTTTCAAAAGCTTTTTTAGTCTGATGCTTCAATTAATTTTAAACAGACAGTTCAACAAAAGGATACCCAAAAAATGTAATTTTATTATTTAAATATTGAATTGTTCTCTCGATCCCATTTTCAATAAAATGGTGGTCTTACCTTGACTTGAAGATGAAGTCCATTTGCCTATCCTTCTGGACAAAAATCTCTATTACTTTTTTGTAAAAGTCCTCCTTATCTTCTTGTAGTTTCAAAAGTCTATCATAAATCTAAATGACGGATTTATGATTCGAAAATTATAAAAGTAGGGTAGACATGTGGATATTATCCGGCTGAACAAAACGTGCATTTATCTAACAGCTAAGTTTCCCACAGATCTTATTTTGAGCTATTTTCTAAAATCCTATGGAGAAATCTCATTGCTTTTTTGTGGAGGGAACCCATGCGCAGCTTACTTCCTGGTTTTAGGACGCGTCTCTCTCCTCCTCTTCACCTGCTCTTCACACACCACACTTTTCGCGGCACACGTACTTACAGCCAATCAGCTCTGAATTATGTGAGATGACGTATGGTGGGGATGGCAGCTCAATGCCCCTATGGTCATTATTTTTTGCCACACACATTAAATAGGAAAATACTCTGAGCATGCGCAGTGTAGTTTTTATAGTCACTGTTCACTTAGACAGAGAGAGGGAGGGGCAGGATCGGGTTTTGTCCCACATGGCTCTAAACAGCTCAATAGGCACACACTGTAGACACTAATTAGAAGAACACATACTAAAACAGTAATGTACAGACGAATCAGATGATTAAACATGATCTTAAAATATATTTTATATATATTTGAATTTTTTTTTGCATTTTGTTGTAAGCATTATTTTAATGCTGACACTAGGTGGGGCTGTGCCCCACCTGCCCCTAATGACCAGTCACCACTGTGCACAACCAATGTATATAAAGTAATTTAAACTTCCCAGACCACATTAGCAAAAGGCTACTGAGATAGCATCTGGAAAAATATTATTATATAGGGGCCATTTGTCTGCATTATTAGTACATTTATTTTGAAACTCTCAGTACATTTTTCCAATATTACCTCTGTGCGTGTACTCTTTAAACCTTGGCAAGGGTACAAATATAATAAGCCTGTTTCCATCAAAATGAAAGAGCTAAATGTGTCGTAAACCACGGCCAAAGGGGTTTTCAAATCCTAACCAAAAGTTGCAATTGCTTATATTGTACTGAATGCAATAATGACTCATAGGACTGGCCATCGGGACGTGAATCATCATTGAAGCCATTCCTTACATTTTATAAACTCTTTAAAGAGCTTGACCTAAAAAAAACAGTACCATTGTGATTTTACTTAAATAAATCAGGTTTTTTAGATGTTTTCTGTGGTATTCTCAGCTGTGTGATTGTCTTACCCATGGTGGCGGAGAAGATGACGATCCCCAGCACGTTCATGCCCTTGCTTGTACTCGGGACGATTTTGTACTTGAGGTCTGGCGCAGGCGTGATCTCCAGAAAGACCGGGTGTCCGAGTTGAGGGTTGTGGTAGTCGGGCATGACATACACAAAGTTGGCCTGAGATTCTTTGACATCCGAGTTCTGTACAATAGGTACCAGGTCCGTTCGGTACTGGAGTTTGGATGAAACAACCACAGAGGATTGTTAACATGTGACATTGACGTTAAAGTACAACTCAAAATGTATCTTGTCCTCCACTCACCTGCTGAAAAGTGGCTTCAATGAGATTTGACGGGATCATGTTTCTATAAAAGATAATATACAGACAAATATATCACGTCTGTATTGGAATATACAGTATGGCTAATGTATACTTCATTTCATTTGACAAACTATTATTAGATACAAATATATAATGAATCATCCCTCTTGATGTTGAATATCTATGATTGAGATATCACCACAGCAATGGTTAGGAATTAGTTGTAGGGCCGCTATTCATTTGAAATGGATACAGGAGAGTGTTTGACTTACTAAAACAAGGAGGCTTCATTCAAATAATTACCAAATATACTAGGACATTTGAAATAACCTTTTATAGACTCAGAGACCGTTTCCTCCCACAGGCCATACGAATGTTAAACACCTGCACTTTTGAAAGAACATCCATAACATTCAACTGGTTGTAACTTATATATATATATATCAATATTCCAATTACTGTATATAGACTATTCTGCACTATTTATATTATATTCTATTTTATTTTATTTACTTGCACTATTATCTGTGTTGCACTGTTGGAGGAGCCTGTGACCTAAGCATAACTACACTGTAGCTATGTACATATGACTAGTAAAAGCCTTGAATCTTGAATCTTAAACCTTGTAAATCTGACCTTTCTTTCTACATGGATCATTTTATTTACACAACACAAAAGCCTTAACGTGGTGTAAGGTACATGGGGACAGCATCCTGAGCAGTATGTATTAAAACAGCATACGTCAATGACACTGAACTCAGGAAGAAAGCTCGTCAAAGACGTAAGAGGACTGAAACGTACACCTGACCTTTGGTTTACACAGCATCAGATACACACCAGCCACAGCTCACTAATAATACTCAGGTTTAAGAAGGAGGTATTAGTCGACCTTTGACTTGAATGGACATGCAGTAAGCCTGAGGACACACGCCAGACTGAAGTCTCTGTTTTACACAGCGTTACACGGCACAAGGACCTTCTGCGAAAGTGCTGGATTAACAGATAAACACAATTAAGTGTCTCCCTATTCTTAGCCGACCTGCCTCGTAAGAGTTACACTGCACTTGTGTCACAAGGACATTGTTCTTCCTTCTTTATCAATTGAATGTCGAGAAGTCTCCCCATTTTCACAAAAAGGTCTAGATTCAGATAGTGATTGCTGTAATCAATTGTTATAATGTATTTCTAATTTGCTTCTATTTTATTTGTTTTAATTTAAACGTAATGTCCCAATAAACCACATTTTTAGATAGATATTATCGATATTATAGAGATTAGATATTTCGGGACCATTTAATGATTTCTGGCGTCACATTGTTTTGTTGCGAGTGCTTTATTTCCAGCTACCATGATTCGAAACTGATCCTTTTATATTTTGTGATTAGGGAGCTTCCTGTTCGTGAGGAAGCGAAGGGTCAGAACGGGGTCTGTAATGGATTTAATTGGTCTGTACTGGTTTCGCAAATCCTCATCCTAGAAGACAAAACTAACAAGATGGAGTGGAAAATCTGGATTTTCCTGTAAAGCCCCTTACCAAGAGGGGGATTATGTCCATCTAATGGATGAAGTGAAGGTGGGCAATAGGTTTCCAGCCTTCACATCTTCTCCAAAAATAGCAGAGACCCCAAGTATGTCACTCTGTTCTCTATGTTTCGGAAATCAGCTTAAGAACACGCAACAAATGGGAGGAAATATTTTTGACAGATTGCTGCACAGTCCTACAATCTGCTCTCATGAAGTGCTAACGAAGAAGCAGCCGGTTAGTCTTTAGGGTCTCTAATGTGGACCAGACTGAGATACCTCAACACCTATTTGATGGATTGCCATAAGTATTGTGCACATATTCATAGTGCTAACAGGATGACTTTTAATTCTTTTTGCACCAAAGTTTATGTAGAGATTCATGTTTATTTGTCCACTGTTACCTTGTCATTGTGAGCACGTTAGCATGCTGGCGTTAGCATTCAGCTCATAACATTTGATGTGTCTAAATACAGCCTCACAGATTTCCTAACATGCCTGTAAAATGTTGTTCCAAATAGAGGAGACATATTAAATCATGTCAGAGGTCAGGTACAGAGCAGCATGTAGAGCGAGTAGGGAATCGTGGATTAAAGGCAGGTCAATGTTTTCGAATGACAGCATTTCCAGCACAATGTTCACTTGGTCAAAAAGAGAGATTATGTCTTTAAATCTTTACCTGATGAGGTCCAGCAGAGCATCAGCAGAGGTCATAACAGGCCCTGAATGTGAATGGTGGCCATCTTTCTCTGTGCCCGTGCCCGGGTGAATGACAAGGACCAGCACGATGCCGACGATGACGGCGATGAAGGTCGTCCACAGGTAGTAGGTGATGGTCAGGAAACCCAGCCGACCGCTGGCCTTGGTGTCCATGGCTGACAGGCCGGACATAAGACTGGGTAGTAAATCAGAATGTTTCTTATTAACATAAAACTGTGAAGCGCTTATTTCTCTTAAAGGTCCTCTATTGGACTGTTTTTCATCAATATATTATAGGTCTCAGATATTTACAATTAGGGTGGTTCTTAAAATTGAAAGTCGGAAAGTCTAAGCTCAACCCCCAGAATTAATTCTATTAGTCAAGAAAACTCTCCTGGTGAATTGTTTTCCTCAATCTGACAACATGAACCCCTCCCTCAGGGGTAAATGTTGTCAGATTGAGGAAAACAATTCACCAGGAGAGTTTTCTTGACTATCATAAAAAAATCTGAGCAGCTCATTTTCAGACAGGTTTTTTTATATAAATGGATCAGGACAAAAAGAGAGAGAATATTTTTTCCGTGAAACTTTCAGAATCTCTTTACACAGAGGGGACACATGTTGATGTAGAAGAGACATGAAGAAGTGGATTTTGCATAATAGGTGACCTTTAACTCAATTTAAAACTATGAATGTATGAGTTGTCTGCATTTGGTTTGTCTTCAGCATTTCAAAAACAGTGAATGGATGAGTGTGTTTGTATCTATCTGTCTATCGTTGCAATAAAAAATGACATGATCAATACATTTGATCACTGAAAGTATTGAACATTTGCTGGTTGGAGGGTCACAAAGGTTTGATTTGTATATCTCAAGGTGGTCACTGTATGTAAGTGTGGTTCTTGTTGATGCGCGAGATCAACCAAAACACATTCGTCAGCTGGTAAAAATGTAATGAGTCTTGAAACTTGATATTTTGCATATTTTCTTAAGGTACGATGAGTAACATTTTCCTAAAAAGCTATAATAAATAATCCTTCTCTATCATCACTTATCACCTACTAGAAGTGAGTGGCAGAGTCTGCAGTGAACCTGCTTTCTAGCTGTGTCTTTTTATGTTGTATTCGGACATTTCTTGGCGCCAACCTCGATAAAAAAGCAACACGGGGGCCAGTTCATAGCCACGTGACGTTACTGCACAGTCCCGAAGAAACGTAAATATAGCGAGGTGAAAACAGCAAACCCTCCAATAAACTGATTTCACCTGGTGAACCCTTATTTAGTTGGAGAAAAAGGGCCAACTGTGTTGTTTCCTGCTCATTTAGTGACTTGTAATGGTTGTTATTCATAATAATAATAACAAATTATATTTATATAGCGCTTTTCTACAACTCAAAGATGCTTTACAGTATGAGGGAGGGTAGACAAACAAGGACAGGCAACAACATAAAATAAACAGAGAAGGCAGTCAAGACGAAGTTGATTGAAATGGGGGGAGGGGGGGCTTATAATAATAATAATATATTTTATTTCTATAGCGCTTTTCTTGAACCCAAAGACGCTTTACATTTGGGAGGGAGGGTAGACAAACACAACAAAAACAAAGCCAAAAAGAAACAAAACAAAACAGAAAAGCAGTCAGGAGGAAGTTGATTGAGAGGGGGGGGGCTTATGGATACAGAGTTGAAGAGGTGGGTTTTGAGGCGGGACTGGAACAGGGTGAGGGACTCAGACTCACGGAGGTATTGGGGGAGGGAGTTCCAGAGCTTCGGGGCTGCCACAGAGAAGGCTCTGTCCCCGAAGCTCCGGAGTTTGGCCTTGGGGATGGAAAGCAAACCGGCTGAGGTGGATCTGAGGGACCGGGGTGGTTGGTAGAGGATGAGGAGGTCAGTGAGGTAGGGGGGGGCCAGATGGTGGAGGGCTTTGAAAGTGAGGACCAGGAGTTTGTAGTGGATGCGGTGTGAAACGGGGAGCCAGTATGGGTATGGGTAGACAGAGTTGAAGAGATGGGTTTTGAGGTGGGACTGAAAGACTGTGCTCTGCTAATAGTGCATATATTCTTATTTTGCAGTATTATGCTTTAATGATACTCGTTGTTTTTATTTAACATGGTTTCGCTTTTTAGGTTCAGCTTAGATGTAGACATTTTAAGATTGTGGATTTCTCATGTTAAAACAAATGTTATTTATTTGAATTGAACAGAGATCTTTTCCAGTTATACTTGTATATACCTCTTTTTTTTCTTAAAGAACAGAACTACAGGTACAAACATTAATATTCCAATTATTATTAAACAAAACAATATACAGACAATAAAGTGTAGATATAACCTGAGCGTTTCTGTTTAGAACATTTCAAAATATTACTTATGGAAAGTGGTTTAACTTTATTCTACAGATGCAATAATAAAAAGGGTGTTTAGCCGTTATAATACATGTTCACAATTGGTTAGACAAGTTTAACGTATCACCTTTAATGCACTGCAGCTGTTTGCAGTCATATTTGACCTGAGTGAGGACTTACACACAGGGGAGGACTTTTCTTACCTGGAGGTGATGAGCGGCAGAATCAACATCTTTAACATCCTCATCAGGAGTTCTCCGGGGAAGGAAAAGTAGATCTTAGCCTGTGTGAGAGAGAAACACCTGTAGCAAACCACATTTCTAAAACAGCAAGGACCATATAACTTTAATTTACATTGAAATCAATCACCGGAGTTTAACTCATATGTTAAGATCTGTTCAAAGACTCAATAATCAATAATATACCTAATAACATGCTTAGAAATCTCAGAGCAGCTGTTCCTTTGTTACAATTTGTTGTGTGTGTTTCACATATTTGTCTTTTGCTCAGAATAATTCAATGCTGTGTGTTTTGCCAGCTCCCACAGTGACAGTGACGAGCAGACTGGACACTAATTATTCATGTCTTCGCCAAAACACATAAGCTACCTCCATTTAGATCAGCTTACATAACACAATGTTCTGATCACATGGAGCTTTGAAACAGACATTGAAACATTTCTACATGATCTGATGAGAGAAATTAAATCATAATACAGTTAAAGGAATTTTACCATACAAATAGAACACATTTTTTAAAACTGCATGTTAGGATCTGTCTGTGTTGTAGTTTTGTATGTCTGGTTATGGGTATTTTCATCCTTGTATATTGTCTGGTCCTTCTTCCTGTGTTTTTCCTCCCGTTGTTAGTTTCCCTGGTGTGTCTAGTTGTCTGATTGTTTTCACCTGTGGCCCTTGTGTTTCTCCTCCCCTGCCCGGCTGTGTCTCGTCTTGTGATTACCCCTTCCTGTATTTAGTCTTGTCTCTTCCTGTGTTCAGTGTCGGTTCGTCTTGTGTTGTGAGTAAACTGCGGTGAGTGTTCTGTTCTGTCTCTGAATATTGTAGCCTTGAAATAAAGGAATTATTTTGTCACTTAAATCTGCATTTGGGTCCTGCTTCCTGCACACCGTAACACTGCATGACTGTTTTTTGAGGCCATTAGTAAAAACTAGAGAATGCAATTCCTGAAGAAATTGCTAGTGGGAATGCTTTATGCTGAAAAGTTGACGCTGAATTGCTATGCTGAAATGTAATGTGTAAGAAGAAAGTGAAGAATTTAGATTGAAATGATACATGAACACTGGCGGCTTGAATGTGTGATGAGAGAAGAAAAGAAAGTAAAAAGGCTTGGAAAAGCAGCAGAATATTTGAACTGCAAACTATTTAACTAACTTGATGGCGAATGATCTGTCACCATGGCAACGGTATTTGATGACACCCCATAATACGCTTAGATATGTTGATGCCTGCATCGTTACTAGGGTTGCAAAGATGGAAACTTTCCATGGGAATTAACGGGAATAAACTGGACATTTTCTAAATTGAAGCTTGGCTTTTCATAGGGAACTTAAATATAGTTGTGGAAAGTGTATTTTAGCATAATCTTGACTAAAACAAACAGATGTCATTCAAGTACACTTGAATATCCATGCCATAGCACACTTCTTACTGCATGGCTTTGAGACCACACGAAGGTTCGCAACAGGCTCACAAATATGAGAGTGGAAAAACTGGTTGGCATTCGGGCAAACCTAACGTCCCGTCTACACTACAGGCGTCAAAAAATGCTTTCAACGCTTCGCCCATTCATTTGAATGGGGTGACGTAGGATATTTTTCAAACTTCGCCGAACTGCATTGTGGGTAGCATGGCAAGGCGTTGCAAGCATCGCGAGCGTCTATCGGCGTCAAAAGTTGAACAATGTTCAACTTTTGAGGCTCGATGCTTGCGTCAGCCAATCAAATCCCGTTTTTGCAATTCCCGCCAGTACAAGCGCTAGCCAATCAAACCGCGTGCAAGCTGGGAGAGCCAGACCGCAGTTCATTTCCTCATATTCCAAACAAGAAATTACGGTAGCAAATCACCCGGTTCTTTCCGACCAGAACTATTTACCGGGATACAAACCGGAGGAACCAGGCATGGAGGGAGGTGGCAGAGACAGTGGGTGAAACTGGTAGGTTTTCGCCTGTTTGGGGATTTTATATCCAGTTTACTTCGTTTTAACATTGCTATTGCTTTGTATGTCGGGGGCGGGAGATTCATGTGATTGGTTGTTGGTGGCGTTGCTCGCAAAAAATCGCCAAGCTTCAGACACGCCCAGCTTCAAGATTTTTTGATGCCTGTAGTGTAGACGGGCCGTAAGGCTCTTTGAGCCTGACACAGAGCCATCCTCAACAAGGCTGGACAGTGACACTGAAGAGGAAGACTCAGAGTTGGATGTTGTTGAGGCCCAAGAAGAGCCCATTGACTGAAAGGGTTTAGCAAAAATGCAGAGGATCGCTTGAAGGAAGATTTAACATGTTTAATGGGACTTTTTGGAGGGAGAAGGGCTCTTTTCATTTAATATTTTGAATGGGATTTTTGGATGGGAGTGCATTTTTGTTCATTTTTTTTAATGAGTGGGGTTGGGGGGGATGAGTAATATATAACTCAACATTCCTGTTTTCGTTCTTCAATGAAACAAATAATTGTTCAATAAAATAATTAAAACTTGTTCTGTTCTACTTTTTAAAAAAAAGGAAATCTGTTGAAATGTCATGTTTTTTTGTTTAATTTTGCATCAAATATTTCCAAAATTCCCCAGCTTAACTTTTTTAGCACTTTTTGACAATTTTCATAGGAGCAATATCGTGTTTTATTGCAAGGGATGCGTTTCCATGGCAACAGCTTTTGAGGAAAACTCACTAATGGCACATAGACATGTTGAGGGCTGGACCATTAACTGTCATCTGAAGTCTGGTGGTGTTTTGACCATTTTCATATCAGTTACGACAACATCGTGTTTTTGGCGAGGGATGTGTTTCCATGGAAATAGCCTATGGTGAGATCTCAGATTTGGCATAGAGCTGTTGAGGCATGGCCCGGTGATATACAAGCAAAGTTTTGGGGACGATCGGACAGTGTCCATTGGAGGTACAGCGACATTTTGTTTTATGGCGAGGAATGCTTTTCCATGGAAACGGCATATGACGACACCCCATAATTGACGTAGAGCTGTTGAGGGCAGGACCATTAACCATTATCTGAAGTCTGCTGCTCTGAGCATGTCAGTTGGAGTTATGACATCATCGTGTTCAATGACTCAGGTGTTTATATTTGAGCTAACGTGGTGTGTCCAGAGATCAAAGGTTTCCATGGTCACTTCATGCCCTCAAGAGGCATTTTGTTTAATTATTTTGCTTAATCTTTTTTTATTTTTCAAGCTACGAGATGTTTTCCTACGTTTCTCATGAAAAATGATGTCTCAGGAATGTAGGGTTTGGGAATTATGGCAGGTTTAAAAGAAAATATGAAGGCAAAATGAAATCTGTCCCCCACTCTAGCTGTGACCACTCTAAAATCTGAAGAAGGCCTCTTTACCAAAGTCTGAACAATGTTTAATATTTCTAAAAGTATGAATCAGATTTAAAAGTTGTTTAACATGAATAATGTCAAAGATGTGTAACATGTTAAAGTTGGCATGAGGTTTCTGAGTGAAAGTATGAAGGAGCAGTTAGCAGTTGAAGAAGGAGCAGTTAGCAGTTGAAGTTGCATGAAGATTGTTCAAGTCTGAAGAGTTTCTCCATTGACTTCCATATTAAAAATGTGATGAATTATGGGATGTATCTCTGGAATTATGAAAGTTATGAATGAGAAAAGTAATAGCCATCGATTCCCGACCGAGCTGAATGTTTTGATGTTCGAACGGAGTTTCTGCGATGTGGAATGTGGGAGGAGAAGAGGCGCAAAATAACCCGGCGGAATAATAAAGAATTTTGTGCGTAGCAGAACAGATAGTTGGAATGCTTTATCAGCATTCCCACTAAATGAGCTGTATACAACATTCACCTTTGAGATCATTTGGCAAACTGTAAGCAATTTGCTCCCCATTTACACATCAAACAGTTATTGAGCAACAATAATTAGTTTTGATCACTACATGATGAATTCAAGACAAGTCCAATATGAACTCTCTTTTAGCTCTGTTTTGGTCTCCACCACCAACCAGTTAACTGTTAACATTTAACAGCTAACAATTTAGCTGTTAAATGTTCTGGTTTGTTTATCAGCTAGTTTCTTAAACTCTTTTGCAATTCTTCAACACCTTCCCTTTTATACCTGCTGTTCTGCGTCTATCTGCTTTCACTCACACTCTTACATAACATGCTTTAAAAAGATAAGTGAGCCGAGCAGGAGTCTGTTGCTTCACACCCTGAATGCTGAGTGATACAACCATCGCACCATATTATACCAAGGTAATGATATGCAATGGTAGTCAGAGAGATCCACCGCCTAATTTCTATTTATCGATTTAACCATACCTGTGTGGACAGGTTATACGTCCTGAGGACAAATCCAAGCACGCAGCCCGTCACTACGGCGAACACAGAGAGGGTCAGAAGGCCATTCCTCTTGCAGTAGTCCTTCACAAACGCCCTGACTTTAGCTGAAACCATTGCTTTCAGAAACTTTTTCAACCATTCCATCATCTTTCAGGCTCGGCCCGTATCCCAGCAGGCCCTCGCCTCCACCCTGAGTGACTGCAGGTATCCGAATTCCCTGATGGAGTGAGGTAGATCAATATGTAACCCACAGGATCTGAGGCGGAGGACAACCAGGGGGATCTGACCAAATGTGGATCCTGTCTCACTCTGGGGAGCTCATCCAGACTGAGAGAGGAAGTGTTAACTGACTCATTCGTGGCGAAGCTTTGTCTAAAAGGATTATCCCTATCCCATGCCAACAGAAGCTCCTCCACTGCGACGCAGGCTTATTCAATGGGCTCAGCACTGTTTAGCTTCCACACTTATAGCTCATTATGAGTTATTACTACCCGCCTACCACCCCAATCATTAAGCAGTGACTTGTATTAATATGGACACAAGGGCACAGCAACACAAACTTTTGCTGGCATGTTTTTTTTACTTCCACCAACAAAAGTATGCTTTGGGTTCATTGCACCTCCAAGCATGTTTTAATGTAGGCCTATGACAAATAAAAAAACATGGCAATGTTGAAACAGCTTTTTTTGAAACATGGAATTCCCGCCTAAAAAGGAAAAACTCTGAAAATGAGCCAAAAGCATTTATCTTTATTTCTAGCTTAATAATGAGAAATTGTGGATTGGGCCCTGCCCCGCCAAACGCTAACGTGATATCCTGCTGCAGTTTACTTTTGATTCATTAAAGAAAACAGCAGAGATTCAGCCTCTTAACTTCCACTCGATTAGGAGTCTGTTGTGCAGCAAAATCACATTAATGCAATTGGCTTTATTTCAAGCATCAGCAGAATTGTAAAACACTTTTCTAGAGCCAAACTTAATTATGCCAAGTGCCAAGTCAGCATATAGGTCAGACATTTTAGGGACAAAAGCATGCAAAGGATCTTTAGATACGCTTACTCACGAGACAAAATATATTTATAAGGAATATAAAATAAGATAAAAGCTTATAGTTTTGATGTCTTGATGCTTCCTAAGGACAGTATAATGCTGGGTTTGACTCGCTGCTATGAGTGAGGAGTTGCACTGTGCGGGCAGGACTACCAGAGGGCAGAGGCCGGAGGTAAGACACCAGCATCATTCCTTCAAGTTCAGGACATGTGCTGCCACTTTGATCTTACTATGAGGTTAGGATGTGTCGTCTGCTCGGGGATCAGGGCGTGCACTGAGGGCCTTTATGTCAGAGCTTGGCATCTTAATTGGCATGTTATGTCTTATTGGCCCAGAGAAGCAGCCTTAAATGAAGTTTAAACCTGCAGGTCGACGAGGAGAGCGCACTCTGTTTGCACTGCTATGAGACAAATGATTCCTGGCACGCTAACATGGTCTACATATTTGCTCTTATATCAGCAGAATCAAATCTCTAAAAGGTGGAATCAGATGTATTAATGAGTGGCAGTAAAAGATAGGAATCGTAGAATAAGGAAGATATAACACTGTGGGATATAATTTCACAGAAATCATGTCATGCCATTGTTATAAACTGCCCTCTTTATTTCTGTCTCCTCTGGCGTGTTGTTTGCATGTCATGTTAAATCTGTGGTCGAGCTGCGCCTGCACAGCGTTCCTGCTGACCTGGGAACAGATCCAAGAGTTTTCTCTCTTAGACAATGTCTGCCTACGTCACCTGAAACTGATCCAATAACATTAATCCTTGACTTGAACAATAGTTACACACAGAAATCATTAAAGTGGCTATAGTCAATTGTTTTTATAATACAAAAGATTAAAATGTCAATATCAGAGGGGTTGCTGAAACGGATTCATTTACGGTAAAGTTTGGGCGTTCAGTGTTCAGAGGCCCTGTTCTGCTTATTTTCAGGTTTCAAAATAATATATAGTATGTCTCCATGCTTTAATGTTCAGAAAGCTCTTTATTTTTATCATACTGCCTATGCTGCACCACCTCTTTTCACCCTCTGTCTGAAACCAGAGCCCAGTCTGCTCTGATTGGTTAGCTGTCCGGCTCCGTTGTGATTGGTCAACCACTTAGAGATGTCCCGCCCCTTAGCCTATCACCTACAATGTGTTGGAGCTCCTGCCAACAGAAGTGCGAGTGTTACATATTAATGTGACTTAAAGGGCCACTTTAAACCAATCAGATTTTGTCACATTCTCCATGATTCATCATCTAGTTTCAGTGAAACATTAAAACTGTTTCTTTCTCTACTGCTGTCAGTTGTTATTTACATGCAAAACGTAACTATGAGGGGCCGTACAGGCCGTAATCCATACTGGTCCTCTCACGCACATACATTCTCCTTTTACATACATATATTTTCACTCTTACATACATACATTCTCCTTTTACATACATACATTTTCACTCTTACATACATACATTCTCCTTTTACCTACATATATTTTCACTCTTACATACATACATTCTCCTTTTACATACATATATTTTCACTCTTACATACATACATTCTCCTTTTACATACATATATTTTCACTCTTAAATACATACATTCTCCTTTTACATACATATATTTTATAATATATGCATGTGTGAAGACAATATATGTATGCAAGTGAAGAATGTATGTATGTGTGAAGACAATATATGTATGTGAGAGAAGAATGTATGTATGTGTGAAGACAATATATGTATGTGAGAGAAGAATGTATGTATGTGAGAGAGAAAGTATAGTGGAAACGGAAGGAGTATGGTTGAAACGGAAGGCAGGTCATTCTTGCGCGGTGATTGGCTCAGAAGGTCGAGCGGGGCGGGCTCATGTTCAGAACTTCTGATTCAAATCAACATGATGGAGGGAGAGGGTTAGGGTTAGATGACTCCGTGTATCTACGGACCACTTGTTTTTCTTTATTAAACAAGTAAACGGAAGAGTGTCTGCGAGGCGTTTTTGCTTTTTACCTTACTAAATGGTCTAATGGTCATTGTAGCGAGGGGGGGGGGGGGAGGGGCGATACTCGCGGAAGTGATTTCAAAACAAAAGCACTCGTTTGCTTGGAACGTTGAACATAATTATAAACAAGGGGAAACAAGGTGAATTTAACGATCACAACGAAAACGGCCAAGACACACATTGAGCCCAGAAAATGAATGTTATTAAGGCTGTAAATATAATAGGCATGTGTCTAAAATGGACAACATTGTTAGGAGATTTAAACTATACAGCGATTCTGCACTGCGGTCACTCAGCCGTCTCTCGCGTTTGTCTTTTCAAATCAGCTGCTCTTCATATTTTACAAATATTTGTTACTGAAAGTTCTTAATAAAACTGACACTGTTGGACTCGAGGGGAGAATAATACATGGACAACATTGTTAGGAGATTTAAACTATACAGAGAGCCGTTTTTTCAAATCAGTAGCTCTTCATTTTCTTTTTACAAATATATTTTACCACAAGTTCTTCATAAAACTGACACTGTTGGACTCGGTACTAGTTTGACTGCTACTAACAATACATTGAAGTACTTTTACTGTGTACTTTGTGAGAAATACTCTGTCAAAGTCCCCTCCATATAGCACATAATCTAATGCATCAGTCCATCCCAGGCGGGAGTTTATAAACCAAAGGGTAACCGCCCTTACGGCACGCTCTGATAAGTAAAGCGAACGCACCCGCAAGGACACCTGGCCAGGGATGTGACAGTTTCAGGGGTTGACCAAATGTTCCTTAAAACCCCTAATGCTTGCTGCAATCTACGCGAATCATCTCCCTCCATCATGTTATGTTGATTTGAAATCAGAAGTTCTGAACATGAGCCCGCCCCGCTCGACCTTCTGAGCCAATCACAGCGCAAGAATGACCTGCCTTCCGTTTCAACCATACTCCTTCCGTTTCCACTATACTTTCTCTCTCACATACATACATTCTTCTCTCACATACATATATTGTCTTCACACATACATACATTCTTCACTTGCATACATATATTGTCTTCACACATACATAGCTACATTCTTCTCTTGCATACATATATTCTCTTCAGACATGCATATTATAAAATATATGTATGTAAGAGGAGAATGTATGTATGTAAGAGTGAAAATATATGTATGTAAAAGGAGAATGTATGTATGTAAGAGTGAAAATATATGTATGTAAAAGGAGAATGTATGTATGTAAGAGTGAAAATATATGTATGTAAAAGGAGAATGTATGTATGTAAGAGTGAAAATACATGTATGTAAAAGGAGAATGTATGTGCGTGAGAGGACCAGTATGAATTATGGCCTGTACGGCCCCTCATACGTAACCCTCCTCCCTTTGATTCACCTTCAGATCTCATCACATGCAGTGCAGATACGCTTCCTTCCACTAAGCTCATCAGCTCTCTGTGTGTCGAGACTCCAATGAGGGAACATCCCTGTCTTGCCATCGCTAACCCACTTAAGTGATGTTGTCTTAAAGGTGGGGTAGGTAATTTTGGAGAAACCAGCTCGAGTGCGCTAGAATTTGAAAATACACAGCCGGAAAAAATCTGCCACTTCCTTACAGAGCCCCTCCTCCAACACACACGAACGCTCACATGACCAATGAGGGCACGAGATCAGTTTGTGCACAGATGGAAGGCTGACAGGCATGTAGGCCATCCAGTTACTTTAGCCGGGCCGGCTCAGATGATTGGTCGTGCTTTTTACAGCGCCACGGCTTCCACAGATTTTTATGGATTTGTTGTCAAAGCACTTAATGTATTCATTGCTATCGGATGTTAAGAGCATTCCATGGAATATAACAAAAAGTGTATCTCGAGCCGGTTTCTCAAACTTACCTACCCCACCTTTAATGGGGTTTAATTGACTGCTAAAAAATATTCCTCTAAAATGTACTGATGCAGAGTCAAGTAAACTACAAGTAGTCTGCCTCATATATGTGTTCTGCGCTTCATGTACTTTGTTTTTATTCTGGAAGAATGTCGTTTCAAAGTGTTTACTAAGGCTTCTTGGTATTTACATCTGAAAATGAAACATGCAAATACTAGTTTCAAAATGTGTGAGCACAGAAGAGATATATAGTTAATCTAGAACATTTCAAAGTCATTACATATTTTATAAGCACTTTTACTAAATCTATCACAATAAGTCAGAAAGACATATATTATTGTATATGTTTTTTTTAGTGCTGGGTTCCTGTCAGCTCTGAGTTCAGTGGGCTGTGTCAGTCTCTTCCTCTTCAGCAGCTGCAGGTGGTTCCTGCTGTAACAGCTCAGAGTCTCTGCAGTCTGACTGAGGGAGGTTTTTGTACGACGACAAATCACTGTGTGAACACGTTACCACTGTGGTGACTCTGACAGTAATAAACTGCTGCATCTTCAGCCTTCAGTCCAGTGATGGTCATAGAGAAGTCAGAGCCGCTTCCACTGCCACTAAACCGAGGTTCTGTTCCTGATTCACGTTGGCTCGCATATTTTATCAGGAGCTTTGGAGGCTGTCCAGATTTCTGTTGATACCAGAACAAATTATCATAAATACTACCCCATCTGTAAACATTGCTACTGGTTTTACAGGTGAGAGTGACGGTGGATCCTGGAGCAGACGTCTCGACTGCAGGCTGAGTCACAGTCACAGTCTGACCGCTGCATCCTACACACAGAAACAGATCATTGATTTCTCAGCAGAAAGAAAGGAGAGGAAAGGCAGCACATGATGTTTGAAATGTTGCTGAGTGAATGAACCTGTGAAACAGCAGCAGGCCAGCGTCCAGATGAGGATGGTGATGAGAGTCATGGTGCTTTCTGCTGACTGACACATGTGAGTCCTGCAGTGTTGAACTCACAGGACTATAAACCTTCTCAGTTCACTGGAGGATCAGCTGACCATGCAAAGCCTCCTCTCTATGGAAATGATGTCTCTGCTCTCAGCACACTGAAGGCAACGTGGGACACGAAACCAGGAGGAACACTGTCTGGATTTACACCGTCTATCATCTGAATGGAAGAACATATTTATATCAGGAGTGGAGATGAGGATTTGAGTTTGTGTCCACTGTGGTTGGTATGATATGTCTGTTTGTCTGACATTAACATACATACAGAGATTCACTGTAGATAAATAACATGTTTCAGTTCTGTTTCAAATACATTTGTTAATAACTATTATTGAAAAGCCTCATGTTCATTTAACCGTGTAGAAACTAATATAAAACTGACAGAGTTAGTTGTGTAGAAGACTGTAATGGTTTCTCTGCCAGGTGTAGAAAAGTGATGAGAAATGACATAAATCATCTTAATTCTTCCAGAGATGTAATCCATATCTTTAGAAAAGCTTTGTTGATTTAAAAACGGTATATGTGTCTCTGTTATCAGTGAGATCAGGGAGCTTTCTCAGTGATACATGCTTGCTGACAGTGCAGGAGGTTTTTGTACGGCCACTCAATGAGTTTGTATCACTGTGGTTGACTTTTGGTGGAGGAACCAAACTCATCGTTCACTGTAAGTACCAGAGATTTGTATTTTCTACCACAGAAAACATTACATTTACTTTTACATCAGAATTTGATAAATCAAGAAATTATTTTGGATAATTTACATTATGTTGATATTTTTTAAATCTATAAAGCTTGGCTGAAGAATTGAAAAACATTAAGCGAAGTTAGTTTTATTGTAATATTAAAGAAGATGTTACGGTGAATTATATGTACGTTTTACTTTTCTTTTCTAATAAGATATAAAAACATTTTTAGCTCACAATTGACCAAAGAACAGCTGCTCTGTCATAACATCTAATTGTGATTTACTTTTTAATTGTTATACATTTTAACATTCAACAAGTGTTTCATATAAAATCTGCTGAGGATCCGTTAAAACACATTAAAGTGTGTTTTTGTACATTCAGAGTCGCTGCAGGGTGCGTTCACAGTCCGTTAGTTTAAAAGAGTTCAAAGGAAGTGAAACAAACAGATGACAAAGTCTTCAACTGTATGAGATGTTACTTTTTGTTTTTCTGAACAGTAAATGATTTCAGAGATTAGTTATTCATTCTGAAACATTGTAAAGCAGAGATAAAGCTTTTCATATAATGATCATTACATGAACACCTTCATTACGTTGCTTACTTTCATGTAACTCTTCAGGAGTTTTGATGAGTGCCAAAGAAGAAGATTCATTATTTTAAATGCCAGAATGATATAAAGTATCACCGTTTGATTTTATGAATGAAACCCTCGTGTTCTCCCATGCCTCAGCTCCTCTTGTGATCACAGCTCATGCTGACAGCTGACCCCCACTTTCTCTGTCCTGTACCTTCAATGTATAATTCTTGTTCTGATGAGAGCTACAGAATAACACTCTGACTCCAAACGTCAAGTTTAACATTTTATTTTATTTATTAAACCCTCATTTCCTTCCTCGTTCTGTTTGTTCTGGAACTATTTGAATGTTTTTAAAATATGTTTTATTGTTTTATGTCCTACATATTTGTATGTTGCATTGTTGGAGGAGCCTTGGGCTTTTCATTGCCTTATCTACATCGCCTATGTGCAATATGTGCAATATGTGCAATATATACCTGGCTGCTAAATCCTCAGAACTGTTACAGGATGTGTATTTTGTAAATTGTGTAACTTTTTATTTCATTTTTTATTATATTATAACTTTTTTTTACTTGAATACTTCTGTATGCATGCTTCTACGTAACATGAAGCTGTCTCTGGCTCTTTTCTGCTGTAACAGCGTGAATGTCCCCTCTGAGGGACTACTAAAGGTATTCTGACTCTGGTTCTGATTCACTGCAGCTACTGTGCATATGACAGTAAAGCCTCTGAATGTTTGAATGTGTCCTGTATGGACTCTGTCTCACAGCGTCTGTCCCTCAGTGGAAGTTCATCTGCTCCTTGTGTCTCTCTCCCCTGCAGCGGGCTCCATGCTCAGGCCCTCCGTCTCTCTGCTGGCCCCCTCCTCCTCTGAGCAGCTCTCTGGGGGCTCGCTCACGCTGGCCTGCCTGCTGACCGGCTACTCTCCTCAGGGAGCCGTGGTGAGCTGGGAGGTGGACGGCACACAGGTGACAGAGGGGGTCCTGAGCAGCTCGGAGGAGGAGAAGAGCGGACGCTACAGCAGCAGCAGCAGCCTGAGCCTGAGCCAGGAGAGCTGGATGTCAGGAGAGCTGTACTCCTGCAAGGTCCTCCATCATGCCCACAGCCAGACCCAGTCCCTCCACAGGAGCCAGTGTGGGGGCTAGAGGGGCCGCTGGAGCCCAGGAGAACACATGCTGCTCTGATCATCAGGAGCTTTAATGTTTGTAGAGGAAAGTGAAGCTTTGTGTGGCCGAGAACAACACTGCTGTAAAGTGTTGGACAGCAGCAACTTAGAGAGTGATGTGTGAAGCTCAGCAGAGATGAGAGTGTGCTTAGTAACTGTCTTGTTGATGATTCAGGATGTTCCTAATAAAGCTTTCTCTGATAAATAACATGATGAAGTGTTTGGTGTTTTATTTAAAGTAGTAAGACATTAAAAGGTTTTATAACATTCTGCACTTCTATCAGCAGAACAAGATAAAGCTTTGGATATTTATTTTTTAATTGGCAATGAAATTGACCTGGTGGTGAAGGAAAGTTACTACACTGTTTTAACGTGATTAAGAATTTGATCCTAATGTGAACTTGATTTTTAGTGAGGCAGAAAGTTTATGGCTCATAAATAAGATCAGCCTTTAATCTGAGCTGAGAGTAGATATTTAGATTTTTAAGAATTGATTTTTCAACATAATGTGAATATGGAGTTAGTGTTTGGTGAAGTTCCTGTCAGCTCAATGTTCAGGGTGACAATAATATAGTTTAAACAGGGTGTTGAAGAGTGTCTGAGAGTGTGTTTCAGCTTTATTTGGATTCATGGTGGTTCTGCTTGATGACTCTTGTGTTCACTGGACCAGTTCTCCTCCTCTCAGTCTCTTCACCTCTGCAGCTGCAGCAGGACGCTTTACTTGAGACTGAAGGAGGTTTTTGTACGGCTCTAAATCACTGTGTGAACGTGCCATCACCATGGTAGCCAAGACAATAGTAATCTCCTGCATCAACATCCTTAACGTTACTGATGGTTAAAGTGTACTGAGCACCAGATCTAGTACCACTGAATCTAGGCTCAGTACCAGAGAACAGAGATGATGATGAGTATATAAGAAGTTTAGGAGCCTGTCCAGGTTTCTGAAGATACCAACTGAGATAGGAACCAATATTAGAGCTCCCTGTAGCGCTGATGGTCACAGTCCCTCCAGCACTAACAGACTTGGATGAGTCAGTCTGAGTCAGGAACTTGTTGGCAGAAGACTCTGAAATGAGAAGTGAAATGTTAGATAACCAACAACATGGAGCAGCAGTTTAAATGATAATAGAAAGAGTTAAAGACAAAGCACATTGGATGCAAACATGAAAAGAAAAGACACACATTGAACCACACATACATTACTCCTATCATTTCAGATGATACATTTTCAAAGTCTCTCACCCTGACACAGAAAGCCCAACATGACAAGCAGAGTTACTGACAACATGATCTCCAGTTCTCAGGATGAGTGCAGGAACACGGTTCAGACTCTACGTGACTCAAGCCCTTAAAACTGTGAGGAGCAGTGAAGCATTACAATCATGCAAATGACATGTCACACGTCACACAGACACCTGTCCTTGAGGAACCAAAATGCAGTTGAGGTGAGTTTTAGTTACGGTTTAACATCTCTTGAACATCATTTGGTCATTCAGAGTCACTCTGAAATGTGAGGGTAATGCTCTTCTAGGTACGTTCTTTTCTTTGCAAACATCTTTCCTTGTTTCCACTTCTTTCTGAAGTATCTCATGAACAGTTTAACAGTTCCCCCGCTGGCAAATCGATCTACATTGAACTCAATATCCACTGAGTGTTTGATTCTCTAGGATGTCCCTTCTTGTTATCAAATCCACTGAATAGAGACACAGCATGCCATGCAACAGAGAGACATCTAATATCTAACAGGTCTGTCAAGACTGGATGATGTTACCTCAATGAGGGGCCACATAGAGAAACACATACAAAGGGCTGGGCCACTCACTAGAGGTGAGGTATTTTGCCTCATAAATTAAGTTATAAGTTAAATCAATCAAATGTAAATCATGCTTGTTACCTGAATATGATTTAAGTAAAAAAGCTCACAGCTCTCCATAGGGTTTCATTTATTTTGTTATAACAAGTGTTGGCAGCTCATCCCTTAAAACAGGAGCCTCAGATTGCTTAAGATAAGGGGAAATATGAAGTATATATTTCAAGCTTGTTATGCAAATAAGTTATTGGGCTTTTTTTCATCAACTAAGATTTGTTAGAAAATGTTTTCAACTTAAATGTATTTGAAAAGTGGGTTTATTGCCACATGAATACTACTATGTAATATAAGTCAACATATATATTTAAGAAGTATATTATAAGACAAGATGAAGTGTCAGGTGTGGGCCATATTCCATTATACTTTTGAATCGGCAAATAAAAAATTTACAAGACACCCCTGATCTATGCATTTAATGTATTGCCTGGTTAATAAATGTGCAACACAGTACTAGTCACATAGTGTCACACTGTAGATCCTGTTTTACATTAATCTCTCATCAGAGATGGCCTTTTTTCTTAGTGACTATGTATATAATTGAACATATGTATTAGGAAAGGGGAACATTTGAGTTTCACTTCCCCTCTGACTGGGGCTCATGTAGTTTCTGTACGTCTGTGCCGGTGGTGCGTATCAGAACCTCAGGTCAGGTCACAGCTCAGCACTCTGTACGCTGTTTCATACGAGGGAGGTTCTTGTATGACTATGAGGCCGACATTAGCTCCCATACAGCAGTCACTTCATGCATCTTCAGCTCTTGGTGGTGGGAGTGACTTTCATTTCAAATCAACTACAGCTCAGAGACAGAGAAATAAAACATAGCTACTGAATGCAAACTATTTTATATGAAGAACAGTTTGAACATTAAACTAAAATAACCCTATTTCTGTAAAGGCTGGTTAATGCACTCCCTGTAGACTCAAATCAGTATCTCACCCTGGATGTAGACTACCAGTACCAGCAGTAAAACCAGCAATAACCTTATTTAAAAACTGGATAATTGTGCATTAAGGCCAACAAATCTTCTCTTAGAGTTGTCTGTGTTACATCTGCATGAAAAACGACAATGCTGCCCTCTTGTGTCGACATAGGAGTATGTAAAGACATTTGAATCTTTCACATCATGCACAGAATCTGAGATACAGTGACATAAAAGTCCCTTCTTTATCGGAGCAAAGTTCTCTTGTGAGTCTTTATCGCTTTGCAGTCGCCCTGTATAACAATCTAGAGTCTGTCTGGGTCTCTTTGTAGTTGTTTTGCCTCTTTATGAAGTAATTTAGCACTTCTTTGTGGCGTCATGCCTCTTTCTCATCATTATGCATTTCTTTGTGGACTTGTTGCGTCTATTTTCTCCTCTCTCTTTGTTCACTTAGTCTCTAAGTTGCATTGTGCATCTCTTTCCATGGCTTTATAATCAAAAAAATTATAATTTAACCAGATGAAAACATTGAGACAAAATCTCATTTACAATGCTGACCTGGCCAAGAAGGCAAAATCTGGCACATATATACAGTGGAAGCTTACCTAAAATGGCTTCATACATTAATAAAAACCAGTGCTGCATCCCACGCATACTAAGTGAGGACCATCCAGTTAGGCTATAGCGTGCAATGATGAGTCCTATAGGGTGCATTTGATATGTATTGCAGTGCAGCATGGTAGAGTGGGTCAAGTTTGGCCAAAACAGTGGGACAGGCAAATCTATAGATTGTATCACTGTAGTCACGCTGAGACAGGAATAAGCCAGAGACCAACCTTTTACGGGAAGATGTTGAAAAACAACGTTTAAGTCTGTAAAGGAAGCCAAGAGTGAATTTCAATTTCTTAGTTAGAACTTCAATGTGGTGTTTAAATTTTAGATTTCTGTCCAACCAAAAGCCCAGATATTTGTATGTATCAACAAACTCAACAGAGACAACAGCAAGGGTGTCAATGGAGAGGTAAGAGGACGCTGACTTGGGAGAAAAAAGCATTGATTTGGTTTTCTTACCGTTCAATAGCACTTTATAATCAAGAAGCGCATGCTGCAGCGTGATACAATCAGATTTTAAATTGGAAACGGCCATATCCAGAGAAGGAGCACATGAGTATACAATAGTGTCATCAGCATAAATATGATATAGAAAATTGCATCTGATTACAAATATTGTTTACGTGTAATAAAAAGAGCAAGGGCCCCAGAACAGAGCCTTGTGGAACTCCCTTCTCCAAGGTGACAGGCTCAGAGACAGTACTACCCAACCTGACGCATTGAGTACGGTCGGTTAGATAACTCTGAAACCAGCAAATGGCGTTATGACCGAAACGAGACACCAACATAATATTAGACAGAAGATGAAAAACCTTCAGGTTCAGGTTCTTTATTTGTACCCGTAGGTAGATTTTGTTTGCAGAAAAAAGGACAAGGGATCCATCCTGACACACTCTAAAAACAAACACAAACAACAGACATATCTATAATAAAAGGATAAATAACAAGTACACCCTGCTCCGTCAAATCTCAAAAACATTTAATAAGAAAAACACAAGTACAAACTCTAGTACAAACATGGACATTCAAAATTAAAAATGAAATACATAAATTGGCATCTGTGTGACACTCCTATGATGTGTTAATTTGTGCAATAGTTGCTGGGATAAAACTGTTTTTATACCGCTTCGGTCTACTCTTTGGGACAAGTAACCTCCGGCCCAAAGGAAGAAGCTTAAATTCTGAGTGCAGAGGGTGGGAGTCATCGTCTCATATGGAGCTGGATAACCGCTGTAACTGCCTGAGGTACAGGGTCTCCAGGTTTAGCTGTGGCTCACCAATCAGTCTGCTGGACCACTTGATTATCTGACTCAGAGAGTTTCTGCTCTTTAAAGTCAGGTTACCAAACCATGACATGAATGAAAAAGACAGAATCGACTCGATAAAAGCACGATAAAATATGATCATTGTAAGGGAAACTTCTGTGTAGCAATGCAGTGGGAGTCACCGACTCAGTAAAGAGACACGGGAAGAGCAGGAGCTTTGATGTCAAACACTGATGGTTTATTTAGGAGGTTCGGCCGGAGGATTCACATCACAAGTCACAGCAGCCATGGTCTGACTGCACGGGAGAGTTGCCACGTCAATTCTGAAGAACTCTACCCCAGACTAGTGTTGCACGGTGTACCGATACTTGAAAGGTACCGCGATACCCTGCCGTTAAAAACGGTACGATTCCTCCGTTTCATTAGTGTCGGTACTTTAAGAATGACGGGGACAAGTACTCCGGTGAGAAAGCGCCGTTTTAATAAGAGCCGTGAGTGTTCAGCGCTCTGCTTCCACTCCCTGCGTGCACTGCAGTCGTGCCTGCGGCCAGACCCATGTATTTAGCTAGTTCAGAGAGAATAATCAACATTGTGCATAACAAGATAGAATCATAACACCTCTATCAGCTGACTCCAACAGGCAGGAACAGGGAGACAGAACACTGAGAGCACAGCAGCCAAGGTTACAGGTGCGTGTGCTCAGTCAGGACAGTTTGAACTGATAAACTGGGTCAAAGTCATGGACCTTGGAAAATATTTCCCCAACAATCATCATGGTTTTGTCAATGTTAAATAGGACAGTTTCCTAAGACAGTACAAACGCTGGTGCCCCCTTTTCACACAGCTTCACATTTTGGATCAGAGCTAAATTTTGAGTCAATAATTGTCCCCAGATATTTGTATGATTGCACTAATTCTAGTTTCTGATTCGCGATTGTTAAGACTTCATGTATGTGGGGATGTCTTCTAAAATCAATGATCATATCCTTGGTTTTGCTTATGTTCAGTTGTAGATAGGACTCCTCACACCACCTGACAAAGTCGTCAAAGACAGGGCCGTGGCTGGTCTCATTGTCCTGGAGCCCACTAACAATTACAGAGTCATCTGTATACTTTAAAATAGTCCTATTTTCCCACCTACTTTGACACATATTAGTGTTAATTATAAATAATAGTGGCGAAAGGATACATCCTTGTGGGGTAGCCAGTGGAGGAGCTGACTTGATCAGATAAGGTCCCATTCACGCACACTCTTTGTGTCCTATTGGTTAAAAAATCAAGAATCAAGTCCATAAGATTATTGCTTATTTCAAATTGTTCTAGAAGTCTGCCAATTAAAATATGAGGTTTCCATATTATCCTTCTCCGATAAGATGGAAAAAACAAGCACCAGTGTGATTTTGGTGACAGTACGACTATCTTGGACATAGTTATAGTGGGGGTGCCAAACCAGGCAGCTGCACCACCCTCAGCACTCTAATGGCGCGTTTCCACTGCAGCGGGGTAGCCCCGTTTAAGCGTCCCTAAGCGTCCTCGCTCTGGCCTCGGGCTGCCTCGCTGGCCGGCCCAGGCCGTGGCGCATTTCCATTACAGTTTAGGACCTGGGGTAGCAACGCAGTGTAGGTGGGGCGATCGGCTTTGTTTTTGTTCACATTTCGAGTTGTTCCGTCGAGCTCCCGCTGGATTTGATCATCCCCAATGAGATGTAGGAACGTCGTCACCTCCTCGGTCGACCACGGTGTGCTTTTCTTATTAGACGTAGCCATTTTTGTAGCTCATCCGTTTACAAAATGCTGTTTATAAAAATGCTGCAAGCTTGCTTCTAGATATATATGCGACGCTAGGGATGAACTCGCGCGCAATCTTGTGACGATTCTCTCTGACCAATCAGCAGTCGAGAGTGTTGACGTCACTAGTTCAGCCCTGGCCCTGGTCTGATAGAACCACGATTTTATGAGGCCGGAAAAAGAGGGAAAAAGTACCCGCTGGCCGGTACTAGGCTATATGGAAACGCCACCAAAAACCGGCCTGGCCGCTTGAGGACGGTTAAGGACGCTTAAACGGGGCTACCCGCTGCAGTGGAAACGCGCCATAAGTGAGGATGTCACGCACTCTAGCCCTGAAGAGTCCATCCCATAGACAACCATTATATAAAACTTAAACGTTGATGAGTTAGAAACTCTAAAAGATATCAAAAAGCTGAATACAAATGTGATAACTGAATGTTTTGTGACCGTTTCAAAGTAGGAATGAAGTCTGTAGCTGAAAGTATGCTGAAGGAGCAGCATTTTAAACACGGTGTAGGTAAAAGAGGATTTGAAGGATACTCCCATTGGGTTACATTGTAAAAATATAAGTTTAAAAAGCAGTATATTTAAAAAAGTATAAATGTCAAAAACAAGAAAAGTGTCCTGAAGGAGCTGAACATTTTAATATTTGAATGGTCTCTAGCTGAAAGTATGCTGAAGTAGTTAGACGGTGAAATCTGGTTGAAATAATCAATCAATCAACAACTTTATTAATCCTGCAAGGGGCAATTGGTTGTGAGCAGTTTATGTCATGTACACAGGCAGGAACATACAGGAAGAAAGCACAATAATAAGATGCGGAAGAATAAAGATTTGAAGAACAATAGTTGAACAGCATTTGTACTAATAAGTATGTTGAATAGTAGACTGTGTGTGGCTTCGCCAGTCACACAGAATTACATTATTGCACATCATGTGAACAACATCTTGTTCTTTCTTCTTTCTTAATTCTGTGAGCCATGATCATGCTCAACTCTGACTGCATTTTACACATGTCTGCACAGCCCTCCACTTTAAATATAATTCACTGTAGTTTGCCATATATTCATTGTTCTAAGTGTTTTAGTGTTTTAGCTTTTAAGGTCCTTTGTATATTTTTATTTAAATTTGGTGTAAATACTTATTTTTATTATCTTTATATTTTTTACCTACTATGGCAACTTATTTTCTTAGATTGTTTATGTTCGTACCACCAGACACCAAAGCTAATTCCTTGTATGTGTCAAAGTATCTGGTAATAAACTTGATTGTGATTGTGATGTACGTCTGCTCGTCCTAAAGCCTCTGCTTTGCACTGGTGGTCTCAGGGGGGGTCAGGGGTCAAATCATGTTCAAACTCAACGTCTCTTGGATGTTCCTGCTGTTTTTGGTTTCAATAATGGAACAAAAAAACATTTCAGGAAACTTCTATTAAACTGGTGTTTAGAAAACCTGAAGTTTTTAACTAAGATGTGAATTTGAGGTTAACTAATGGATAAGTTCATTGATTGATGTGAATAAGAGGGTTTTAATCAGCCACCGTTTAACATTTTAAAGACTTCATTAGATTGATCTTTGTCATTTTTAATCAGGATCTTTATAATAATGATGAAATAATAACTCCAGAGAGGCCAGAGATGCTCCTGCTGTGAAACACACCGAGTGGAGACATGTGGGGAAAAGCTAAAGAGCGTTTGTTGTTTTAATTCGGGGAAGCAGAGATCACAATAAGGTTTGTGTGTAATGCTGCTTTTACATATAATGTGTTTCAGACTGGGTTTAATCTCAATGAGTAGTAAGATTATGTTTATTTAAGAATAAGAAGTGAATAGTGCTGGGTGGGTTCCTGTCAGCTCTGAGTTCAGTGGGCTGTGTCAGTCTCTTCCTCTTCAGCAGCTGCAGGTGGTTCCTGCTGTAACAGCTCAGAGTCTCTGCAGTCTGACTGAGGGAGGTTTTTGTACGACGACAAATCACTGTGTGAACACTGGGCCACTGTGGTAACTCTGACAGTAATAAACTGCTGCATCTTCAGCCTTCAGTCCAGTGATGGTCATAGAGAAGTCAGAGCCGCTTCCACTGCCACTAAACCGAGGTTCTGTTCCTGATAATAGTGTGCTCGCAAGTTTTATCAGGAGCTTTGGAGGCTGTCCAGATTTCTGTTGATACCAGAACATATAATTATTACCGGCAACATCTGTGCTGGCTTTACAGGTGAGAGTGACGGTGGATCCTGGAGCAGACGTCTCGACTGCAGGCTGAGTCACAGTCACAGTCTGACCGCTGCATCCTGCACACAGAAACAGATCATTGATTTCTCAGCAGAAAGAAAGGAGAGGAAAGGCAGCACATGATGTTTGAAATGTTGCTGAGTGAATGAACCTGTGAAACAGCAGCAGGCCAGCGTCCAGATGAGGATGGTGATGAGAGTCATGGTGCTTTCTGCTGACTGACACATGTGAGTCCTGCAGTGTTGAACTCACAGGACTATAAACCTTCTCAGTTCACTGGAGGATCAGCTGACCATGCAAAGCCTCCTCTCTATGGAAATGATGTCTCTGCTCTCAGCACACTGAAGGCAACGTGGGACACGAAACCAGGAGGAACACTGTCTGGATTTACACCGTCTATCATCTGAATGGAAGAACATATTTATATCAGGAGTGGAGATGAGGATTTGAGTTTGTGTCCACTGTGGTTGGTATGATATGTCTGTTTGTCTGACATTAACATACATACAGAGATTCACTGTAGATAAATAACATGTTTCAGTTCTGTTTCAAATACATTTGTTAATAACTATTATTGAAAAGCCTCGTGTTCATTTAACCGTGTAGAAACTAATATAAAACTGACAAAGTTAGTTGTGTAGAAGACTGTAATGGTTTCTCTGCCAGGTGTAGAAAAGTGATGAGAAATGACATAAATCATCTTAATTCTTCCAGAGATGTAATCCATATCTTTAGAAAAGCTTTGTTGATTTAAAAACTGTATATGTGTCTCTGTTATCAGTGAGATCAGGGAGCTTTCTCAGTGATACATGCTTGCTGACAGTGCAGGAGGTTTTTGTACGGCCACTCAATGAGTTTGTATCACTGTGGTCACTTTTGGTGGAGGAACCAAACTCATCGTTCACTGTAAGTACCAGAGATTTGTATTTTCTAACACAGAAAACATTACATTTACTTTTACATCAGAATTTGATAAATCAAGAAATTATTTGGGATAATTTACATTATGTTGATATTTTTTAAATCTATAAAGCTTGGCTGAAGAATTGAAAAACATTAAGCGAAGTTAGTTTTATTGTAATATTAAAGAAGATGTTACGGTGAATTATATGTACGTTTTACTTTTCTTTTCTAATAAGATATAAAAACATTTTTAGCTCACAATTGACCAAAGAACAGCTGCTCTGTCATAACATCTAATTGTGATTTACTTTTTAATTGTTATACATTTTAACATTCAACAAGTGTTTCATATAAAATCTGCTGAGGATCCGTTAAAACACATTAAAGTGTGTTTTTGTACGTTCAGAGTCGCTGCAGGGTGCGTTCACAGTCCGTTAGTTTAAAAGAGTTCAAAGGAAGTGAAACAAACAGATGACAAAGTCTTCAACTGTATGAGATGTTACTTTTTGTTTTTCTGAACAGTAAATGATTTCAGAGATGAGTTATTCATTCTGAAACATTGTAAAGCAGAGATAAAGCTTTTCATATAATGATCATTACATGAACACCTTCATTACGTTGCTTACTTTCATGTAACTCTTCAGGAGTTTTGATGAGTGCCAAAGAAGAAGATTCATTATTTTAAATGCCAGAATGATATAAAGTATCACCGTTTGATTTTATGAATGAAACCCTCGTGTTCTCCCATGCCTCAGCTCCTCTTGTGATCACAGCTCATGCTCACAGCTGACCCCCACTTTCTCTGTCCTGTACCTTCAATGTATAATTCTTGTTCTGATGAGAGCTACAGAATAACACTCTGACTCCAAACGTCAAGTTTAACATTTTATTTTATTTATTAAACCCTCATTTCCTTCCTCGTTCTGTTTGTTCTGGAACTATTTGAATGTTTTTTAAATATGTTTTATTGTTTTATGTCCTACATATTTGTATGTTGCATTGTTGGAGGAGCCTTGGGCTTTTCATTGCCTTATCTACATCGCCTGTGTGCAATATGTGCTATATGTGCAATATATACCTGGCTGCTAAATCCTCAGAACTGTTACAGGATGTATATTTTGTAAATTGTGTAACTTTTTATTTCATATTTTATTATATTATAACTTTTTTTTACTTGAATACTTCTGTATGCATGCTTCTACGTAACATGAAGCTGTCTCTGGCTCTTTTCTGCTGTAACAGCGTGAATGTCCCCTCTGAGGGACTACTAAAGGTATTCTGACTCTGGTTCTGATTCACTGCAGCTACTGTGCATATGACAGTAAAGCCTCTGAATGTTTGAATGTGTCCTGTATGGACTCTGTCTCACAGCGTCTGTCCCTCAGTGGAAGTTCATCTGCTCCTTGTGTCTCTCTCCCCTGCAGCGGGCTCCATGCTCAGGCCCTCCGTCTCTCTGCTGGCCCCCTCCTCCTCTGAGCAGCTCTCTGGGGGCTCGCTCACGCTGGCCTGCCTGCTGACCGGCTACTCTCCTCAGGGAGCCGTGGTGAGCTGGGAGGTGGACGGCACACAGGTGACAGAGGGGGTCCTGAGCAGCTCGGAGGAGGAGAAGAGCGGACGCTACAGCAGCAGCAGCAGCCTGAGCCTGAGCCAGGAGAGCTGGATGTCAGGAGAGCTGTACTCCTGCAAGGTCCTCCATCATGCCCACAGCCAGACCCAGTCCCTCCACAGGAGCCAGTGTGGGGGCTAGAGGGGCCGCTGGAGCCCAGGAGAACACATGCTGCTCTGATCATCAGGAGCTTTAATGTTTGTAGAGGAAAGTGAAGCTTTGTGTGGCCGAGAACAACACTGCTGTAAAGTGTTGGACAGCAGCAACTTAGAGAGTGATGTGTGAAGCTCAGCAGAGATGAGAGTGTGCTTAGTAACTGTCTTGTTGATGATTCAGGATGTTCCTAATAAAGCTTTCTCTGATAAATAACATGATGAAGTGTTTGGTGTTTTATTTAAAGTAGTAAGACATTAAAAGGTTTTATAACATTCTGCACTTCTATCAGCAGAACAAGATAAAGCTTTGGATATTTATTTTTTAATTGGCAATGAAATTGACCTGGTGGTGAAGGAAAGTTACTACACTGTTTTATTGTGATTAAGAATTTGATCCTAATGTGAACTTGATTTTTAGTGAGGCAGAAAGTTTATGGCTCATAAATAAGATCAGCCTTTAATCTGAGCTGAGAGTAGATATTTAGATTTTTAAGAATTTATTTTTCAACATAATGTGAATATGGAGTTAGTGTTTGGTGAAGTTCCTGTCAGCTCAATGTTCAGGGTGACAATAATATAGTTTAAACAGGGTGTTGAAGAGTGTCTGAGAGTGTGTTTCAGCTTTATTTGGGTTCATGGTGGTTCTGCTTGATGACTCTTGTGTTCACTGGACCAGTTCTCCTCCTCTCAGTCTCTTCACCTCTGCAGCTGCAGCAGGACGCTTTACTTCAGACTGAAGGAGGTTTTTGTACGGCTCTAAATCACTGTGTGAACACGCCACCACCATGAGCACCCAGACAATAGTAATCTCCTGCATCAACATCCTTAACGTTACTGATGGTTAAAGTGTACTGAGCACCAGAGCTAGTACCACTGAATCTAGGCTCAGTTCCAGAGAACAGAGATGATGATGAGTATATAAGAAGTTTAGGAGCCTGTCCAGGTTTCTGAAGATACCAACTGAGATCAGCACCAATATCTGAGCTCCCTGTAGCGCTGATGGTCACAGTCCCTCCAGCACTAACAGACTTGGATGAGTCAGTCTGAGTCAGGAACTTGTTGGCAGAAGACTCTGAAATGAGAAGTGAAATGTTAGATAACCAACAACATGGAGCAGCAGTTTAAATGATAATAGAAAGAGTTAAAGACAAAGCACATTGGATGCAAACATGAAAAGAAAAGACACACATTGAACCACACATACATTACTCCTATCATTTCAGATGATACATTTTCAAAGTCTCTCACCCTGACACAGAAAGCCCAACATGACAAGCAGAGTTACTGACAACATGATCTCCAGTTCTCAGGATGAGTGCAGGAACACGGTTCAGACTCTACGTGACTCAAGACCTTAAAACTGTGAGGAGCAGTGAAGCATTACAATCATGCAAATGACATGTCACACGTCACACAGACACCTGTCCTTGAGAAACAGAGAGAGAGAGGAGGTGGAGTAAGTAGAGGCTACATCTCCCTGTGGACTCATGGAGAACATGTAGAAACTTTCTGTTCCTCAACTCTCTGCTGTTTCTGTCTGTTCAGTTTACCAAAGGCCTCTGTGCTTAATAACATAAATATAAGAGATATACTTGATTGTCCCAGCAGGCTGCCCTCTGCTGGCTGTCCAGGTTCAGAACAACTTCATATTGATGTGAAATTGAATCTGTTCTCCACCTTTAGCTCTTTTCATGATCCCTTACTTGGTGCAGGGACCTGGAGCTAAACGCTCTCAATCAGCCCCACCGGCCCCCATCACTCTGAGGGACTCCCCAGTCCTGTGCTTCCCAACCTTTTTCAGTCAGGCCCCCAGTGGGTAATTGGAATTATTTTCCAGACCCCCCTAACCCGGTTCCCACCGAGATTGGTAGAATTAATTGTATATAGTTGTACAAACATTACATTTTCTCTGCTAATAATAACAACACAAAAAGATCCAACTATTTGTATATTTTATTATGGATTGAACATGAACAAAAGTGCTTGTATTGGCAGATGATCCTGTGCCACTGTGAAATAATGAGGCCGAATTGAAACAATGACAAATACTGCTTATCGATACGGTTCTTTAACAGTATTATTATAGTAGTAATAACAGGTTATTTTTGTTAATTTTTTAGGGGAAAAACTAAACAAATTGGAAACAGAATTAACATTGATTTAGTTTATGTATAGTGTGGATTATGGGCTGCTAGCACACATAACATACCTGCAGAGGTGGTAGTAACTAAGTAGATTTACTCAAGTACTGTACTTATATTGAGGTACTTAAGTATTTCCACTTTTGCTTCTTTGTAGCCTACTTCTGCTCCTCTACAGTCCAGAGGTAAATGGTGTACTTTTACTCCACTACATTTATTTAACACCTTAAGTTACTTTACAGATCTGGATTAATGATGTGAAATATAATCAACTCTTAAATCAGACTTTAGTTACACCTGTAGTAAATTCAATCACAAGATGCCGAACGGCTGCAGTATAATACTTGTACTTGATCTGTATACTTCTCCCACCTTACACGTAATCGGGGGAACAGAACTGGAAACACAAGCAATCTGTCAATCAGCTGGTCAAAAGGCATCATATTCATATGGAGAAATGCACCGTTTTCAACTTCCTTAACTCGGGTTGGAAGTTGAAAACAGTGCATTTCTCCGTATGAATATGATGCCTTTTGACCAGCTGATGGACAGATTGCTTGTGTTTCCGCGTTTCCTCGAAAATACTTAAAGTGGACCTATCATGCTATATTTGAATAATATAGTGTAGGACCATACCTATATAAGGCATATTTATACTTTTTATTTTTCAAAATACCAAACAGATCATGCATTTTAGCCATTCCTCATTTCGCTCAATTTAACACTGTCTTTTCATGGGCTGACTCTGTGAGAACAGCACCATCTACAGGCCTGGCATATGTACTACAGCGTCTCCAGCGCTTTCGATCGGCAATGTCCGTGGCTGTCTCCTCCTGATTGGTGGAGTTGGCCCAATAGCCGTAGCGCCACTTCTGTGACGTCATAGAAGTGTTCAAATCTGGATCAGTCTGTATCAGATCCGTTGCAGCCCCTTTTTAAGAGATTTGGGTACGGAGAAAAATAGAGTGTTTTCTGACACTTGGTGAGTTCCCTGGAACACCGGGGACACATATTCATGTATAAAAGACGTACAAAAGTGCATTTTGCAAGATAGGTCACCTTTAAGGCAAACGAGCATTGTACACATCGAGCCTTGTAGATTGTCACTTTTGAACGTTCTGTTGTCCTGGCAGATCTCTGTGCGTACGGTGCTGCAGCGTGTATGTGAAGCCCCGCCCCCAAAAAACACAGAGTGGGAGATCTCCCCACCGACCACGTTAGATGTCAAATGATTAATAAGTCGAAAGAATGTGGTTTTTTAAAACGTTAAAAAGGTACCAAAATAATATTGACGTTTGGCCAGGATCCGACATTATACAATTAAACAAATAAATAAAAACAAGGATAATTGTGGCTTATTGTTGAGTAAATAGCAGTGTGTGGTTTAGAATAGAATAAAAAAGGATAAGAAAATACAGATTTCAGTATTCTCTCTTCCTCACTGATGGCAAAAAGACGGACGTAAAACAATTGAAAATAAAGAAGTAAAAACAATAATTTTGGCTTGATATTGAGTCAGAAACAAGTTGATAAACGCTGTGACACTGGGTTGGCAGAGAGCATTTCTCCACGATCTCAAGTCGTCTATTACCAACGTTTTGGGAGCTCTATTCAAGTCAATGGGAGGACCCTGATAGTTGAAAGTCAACGCTAAAGGGCCTCCCAGTGAGTTTGGAAGTGACGCCAAGGGATCCTGACATATACACTGTAAAATGTTTGGCTGTAAAATTACAGTAAATTACTGGCTACTAGTTGCATGGATTTCACAGTAATTGACTGTAAATATTTCACAGTAATTGACTGTAAATATTTCACAGTAATTTACTGTATATATTTTACAGTAAATTAGAATAAAAGTACAACTAAATACTGTGACTTTACAGTTGCCATGCCCATGGAATTACTGTGATATAGCAGTACAGAGCTGTGGTATTATGGTACCTTGCTGTACATAAATTACAGTAATTACTTGTATTTTCACACTTTTACTGTAGAAGTAATGCAACACATTAGCCAGTAATTTACTGTACATATATAAATGTAAATAATATGATAATATATTGTAAATTTGACTAGTTAACTGGGATTTTACCATAACTACACAATTCAATCAGCTCAATCAACAAAGAAAAACAAAGAAAATGCCCATTTTAACTTTGTATTACTCCATTGAAGTGCAAAGTACATTTCACAGTGTTCTCTGACATGTTGTTACGGTCCCAACCTCTACTCCGCGGTAGTGGCTCGTACTGAGACCCGCAACATGAAAGAATACACGCAATAACCGGTACTTGGTAACGAGCATTTATTGATAATCAGCCGTTTGCTCACACAAGCGAAACGGGAAACAAAAAGAGGTCTGGAGGACTGGCCAAAAGGAACAAACAGAAGGAGGGAACCCGAGCCAGCCACACACCGTAGGACCCAGAGCTCCCCCCCCTAACCAGAAATCAATTATAAACCCTATGGGAAACAAAATAAAGCCGCGAAAACTGGACTACCAGGTCCTCCAGAAACACATCTGCAAAAATATGGCCTACAGCTCAAAATGGCAAAGAGGTATTCTAAGGAGAGTGTCTCCTGGCGTTAGGATAGGCGAGACATCCTTCTCCTCCAGCTTCTCTTTATATATACACGGCTGAGTGGAATTTGGAACACCTGGGCAGAGGCGGAGCCAGGGGCAGACCTGGTGCACCTGCGCAGCAGGGAGACAGAAAAGAAAACAAGGAGGGGAAGAAATGTCTACACAGACATCCACTCGAAGTCAACAATTTTCTGAAGAATGTGCTGACATGGGGGTTTAAATTGCCATGCCTCTTTTTGGCTTTCGAGCCCGTCTCAGGATTAATGCCCAGGAAGCACCTGGAAACAATAAGCCAAGACAACAATTTCAATTTGACATAGATTTATATGTTGCATAGTTTATTTTAAGGCACATGCAGCGCCTGCCCCTTTCAATTTAAGTAAAACCTGCACCAAAGAAATACATTAGTATTTAAAGCCAAGCAAGAGCGGTAAAAGCAAGAAAATCACTTAATTTGTTGTGTTATCACAGAGGATGGTCTGAATACAGTATTGTACTGTGAAATAATACAGTAACATGTTGTGAAATCCTGGTAATCATTTATCCTGTACATTCACAGTAATTAACTGTGCCTGTATTGATTTCACTGTGAAATTCAAAATTACAGTATTATATTGTGAACATTACAGGTAAAGACTGTAAAGTGGTAAAACAGTAATTTATTGTAAAATATTACAGCTAAATATTGTGAAATCATGGTAATATTTTACAGTGTGCAATTCAAAATATTTTGTAGTAAAGGAGGCATATTTTTGAACTTTTAACGTTTAAACTTCTAACGCTGAATTTCTAAATGTAACTTTAACTATCTGCTGGTACACATAGAGTTTTTGTTTTTTAAGTCCATAAAGTGAATTCAGCAAAAGACAAAAAAAAGACTTCACTGGATTGCATGTTCTTAATAAATTATTTTTCTATACTGTGTTGTTTTCACATTTACTAAAATTAATATCCTTACATTGGCTCCCAACTCGTTTTAGAATGTATTTTAAGGTTCATTTTTCATTTCATTTAATCGTTTATTTGAACCGGGACAGTGCACATTGATGAACACTTTAAAACAAAAATAATGCTTACAAGTGTAAATGAGCCGGATTTTAGCTTTGAGCTCATTTCCATCCGTAGTCCCGTCACATACAACATATAAGAACATGACATTTATATACATAGCAAAAATAAATACATGATATGCAGGAAGAGCATGAGCAGAATACAAGCATTTACAGTACAATTGGCAGTACAATGTAGCAGCTATGATATATTAAGTGCAAGATAAGATAAAAGAGCTACCTAAAGTGCAAGAGGAGGCACCCCTGTGTTAAAGTGCATTTAGCGGTGATTACACGTCTGTTTGTTGCTCAACCATTCTTTGAGTTGACCTTTAAAACTATTGAGAGTGGGACCATCCCGTATCTGAGTTGGGAGGCTATTCCACAACGAGCTGCCTTTAATGGAGAGGACATTTTGTCCAAAAGTTGTCCGTCTACGATGGACTTCACAGTCTCCTCTGGTTATTAAGATAAGATAAGAGAGAACTTCATTGATCCCAGTTTGGGAAATGTTTGTGTTGCAGCAGCATACAAAGACATGGCATTGTACAATACACATTTAAAGAAATAAACAAGAAAGTAGAACATATACATTTTGAATTAACAAATTAACAATAACAAGATATAAAGCAAGGTATTATATATAAGTATGTGACAGATGGAATATTAAATATTAAACTGAATATATAAATGTGAAATGTGTGAGGAATGAAAACTGATTGCTGATTTTCAGAGTTCAAATTGTGTCAGACGTCTCTTGGATGCTCCCATTGCAGAAAAACATGATTGAGTTCATTTTCACAATAAAAACAGCTACTATGAAACAGTCTGCTGTGGGTTGACTGAAGGGAAACACACAGTCCAGGTGGGATTTGAACCCGGTCTTAAGTAAATCTGTTTTAGGACGAAATAAATGCTTAATTTCTCTGCAGGTTAAAGAAGATACACTTTCTGCATCTTCAGTGTCACCTTTTTAGTCTCTGGTTCATTTGGTCCGGCGGGGAAGGACAAAGATTGAGTATGAAGAAACAGGGTTTGAACCCCGCCTGAGGGAACAACAAAGGAGTTTGTGTGGCTTCATTTGTCGCCTCATAAAAAACATTACAATTTCAAAAATGATTCGATATGATGTCACGTTGATTTCCTCTTGGGTATTTAATGATAGCTACAAACTAACGGAGGGAGGTCATTTGTGTTCAGTGTGTTATATTCATGAGAGGAGAATAAGGACAGAGAGGTCAGAGATGGTCCTGCTTTAAAGTCCTCCTCCTGGCGACATGTGGACAAATGTTTCTGGGTTATTTTTGGCTGCCATAAAAGAGAAATTGTCTTGAAATGTACAAAAAACATTTGGGATCGGTCAATTGGTAGCAAGGATGCTAGAACAGTCAGTAGCTCGTCTGAACACTATCGCTTGAGAGTTAAAAGCTCATTTGTTTTCGGCTCAGTAATGAGACCAAAACTGTGATTGGTTTTGGGGTAGGAGGTTTCAAAATAAAGAAATAAGATAAAAAAAACATGATTTTCTGAAATAGGAATTGCAACACTGATGGAGACAGAGATCATATCAGTCTGATCTGAGGTCAGGGAGATAATGGAGCCCCAACAGCTGAGAGAAACTAAAGCTGCCTTGCTCCTAAATGTAAATAGTTACAATAATACTTTGGAGTGAGAAGCAGAGATCATAATATGGTTTGTGTGAAATGCTGTTTTTACATCAAATGTGTTTTTTTGAACTGGGTTTAATCTCAATGAGTAGTAAGATTATGTATATTTAAGAATAAGAAGTGAATAGTGCTGGGTGGGTTCCTGTCAGCTCTGAGTTCAGTGGGCTGTGTCAGTCTCTTCCTCTTCAGCAGCTGCAGGTGGTTCCTGCTGTAACAGCTCAGAGTCTCTGCAGTCTGACTGAGGGAGGTTTTTGTACGACGACAAATCACTGTGTGAACACTGGGCCACTGTGGAGACTCTGACAGTAATAAACTGCTGCATCTTCAGCCTTCAGTCCAGTGATGGTCATAGAGAAGTCAGAGCCGCTTCCACTGCCACTAAACCGAGGTTCTGTTCCTGATTCAAGTGTGCTCGCATATTTTATCAG
This sequence comes from Gymnodraco acuticeps, assembly GCF_902827175.1. Classification (NCBI taxonomy): domain Eukaryota; kingdom Metazoa; phylum Chordata; class Actinopteri; order Perciformes; family Bathydraconidae; genus Gymnodraco; species Gymnodraco acuticeps. The sequence continues at coordinate 80,673 of NW_022991762.1, read as the reverse complement.
GAGCTTTGGAGGCTGTCCAGATTTCTGTTGATACCAGAACATACAATCATTACTACCCCATCTGTAAACATTGCTACTGGCTTTACAGGTGAGAGTGACGGTGGATCCTGGAGCAGACGTCTCGACTGCAGGCTGAGTCACAGTCACAGTCTGACCGCTGCATCCTGCACACAGAAACAGATCATTGATTTCTCAGCAGAAAGAAAGGAGAGGAAAGGCAGCACATGATGTTTGAAATGTTGCTGAGTGAATGAACCTGTGAAACAGCAGCAGGCCAGCGTCCAGATGAGGATGGTGATGAGAGTCATGGTGCTTTCTGCTGACTGACACATGTGAGTCCTGCAGTGTTGAACTCACAGGACTATAAACCTTCTCAGTTCACTGGAGGATCAGCTGACCATGCAAAGCCTCCTCTCTATGGAAATGATGTCTCTGCTCTCAGCACACTGAAGGCAACGTGGGACACGAAACCAGGAGGAACACTGTCTGGATTTACACCGTCTATCATCTGAATGGAAGAACATATTTGTATGATATGTCTGTTTGTCTGACATTAACACATACAGAGATTTCATGAAACTTTGAGAAGCAGTGAAGCATTCAAATCATGCAAAATAACATTTAAGAAAGGCAAACAGACACCTGTCCTTGTGAAACAGAGAGAGAGATGGAGGTGGAGTAAGTAGAGGCTATATCTCCCTGTGGACTCATTAAGAACATGTATAACTTTCTGTTCCTCAACTCTCTGCTGTTTCTGTCTGTGCAAAGTTTCCGACGGACATTTGTTCTGTTAATAGATGAAGGCTGCCCTCTGCTGGCTATCCAGGTTTCGAACAACTTCATATTGACATGAAAATGAATTTGTACTTGTCCCTTAGCTCTTTTCATGATCATCACTTTGTTAGTCCTAATCAGACAAATACTTCGTTACCTTACTTGAGTACATTTTTATGGTATCAGTACTTTACTCCACTAATTATTTTTCTGACGACTTTTTACTTTTACTTCTTACATTTTGAACCCAAATACCTGTACTTTCTACTTCTTACATTTTGAACACAAATACCTGAACTTTCTACTTCTTACATTTTGAACACAAATACCTGAACTTTCTACTTCTTACATTTTGAACACAAATACCTGTACTTTCTACTTCTCTCATTTTCCAAACAGCTGGTTCCTTTAGTTTGAATGTGTGTTTGGTGCGTGATCATTATTCTTTAGAGTCATTGCGTGCCTGTTGATTTGAACACGATCCGTGTATCCATCACTTCCTGGTCTTCTCTAAAGAAGAGGGACCAATGGAAACGTTGTCATGTTGCCGTTGTTCAGCATGGAAACATTCATTAGCTAACAATTACATTATTGTTCTATTAATATGAAGGGAGGTCAGGTACTCTTTAAAACAGCTGGTAGTTATGGGTACTTTTTACTGAAGTACATTTCAAAGCCCATAGTTCTTTACTTTTACTTGAGTAAAGAAGTTTAGTCAGTACTTCTACTTTTACCAGAGTATTTTTTAACACGAGTATCTGTACTTCTACTTGAGTAAAGGATGTGTGTACTTTTGCCATCTCTGGTCCTAATGCCTCTGCTTTGACACCTGTGTACTCAGGGGAGGTCAGGGGTCAAATCATGTTCAAACTAAACGTCTCTTGGATGTTCCTGTTGCAGATCAAATATGATTAAGTGTCCCCTATGGTGGCCCAATTTGTAAGAAAACCTGACAAACTGCACTTTTATCATATAAATTCAACAAATGAATATTGATGCACTTCAGTATAAAAAGTCATTATTGTTAGCTCCACCTTTACAGCTGCACATTTAAAATGATGGACTTGTTGTTGGATCTCTTATTAAAATCCAGTGACACCCTTCTCCATGATAAGTTGGCTTGGGTACTTTAAGTTTATACCGACGGTACTTCTTCCCATAAAATCCCATGAAATGTACCAAACAGTATTTTAAACAATTGCTGTAACAGGGTCCACTTGGATTCCCGTTTGACTGATAAACTATGATTACGATTATTTTGACTTAATATATACTAATATTTCTGACACTATTTTGACTTAGTATGTCATTATTTTTTTAGATACTAAGTCATTATTTGGAAATAGTTAGGCCTACTTATAAAAATTACTTAAAGATCCTCTTTTGTTTTCGTCTCAGTGACGGAAATAGTCTTCCATTCAAAATAATGAATAACTAAGTCAAATATTGACAACATTTCTCATTATTTTTGAAGTGCCAAATCAGTATTTTGAGTAGTTTTCTCCTATTGCATCCTCTTATTTTCCTCTCTGTGGCAGAAATAGGTATGGGCATCCATAATAGGGAGGCCAAATCAGAAATGGGAGAAAGTTACTTAGTATACTGACTTACAGGATGTGTCTTTTCCCTCTCTATATGGCAGAAATGGCCTCTAGTCTCAGCAAACCTTTTCCTTTATTTATTCAAGAACATACGTGAACATCATGAAATCAGGGGTAGACATAGCCTATAAAGTATTACAAATAAAACATACAATAAATAAAGGAAACATTTAGTTTCACATATCAGATTAAATATTCATTAATAATGTTTTTAACAGTGCTACCACAATGTTTTAATTATTGGTCATATATTGTGAGCCCGTTTCCAGCACACAGTAAACCGTTTAATCACCTGCTGCAGTCAAACTCAGCAGAGCTCTGTGATTGGTCAGCGGGCGTCAGGCAGACTCCTCCCCCTCTGCCATCGCAACTCAGTCAGCAGTCAGCAGCCAGCCATCCAGCGGCAAGTTTTCGGGCAATTCACCCACCCAAGGTTGGTAAAATAACCCCTCGTTTTCTATCAAAAATCAATCATCGACTCGTATAACATTTGCTGTGTGTCTGTGCTGTTTGTGTCAGGAAAAAGCCCGAAAATGAGTCAGTTTAAGGAGCGCTTCGTGACTCTGCTCCATGAGAAGAACTTTGTGACAGACCAGTTGGCGACGTTGGAACACAAAACGGGAGTGAAAAGAGAGTATATCACCGTGGGTAAGTTAAAGTCTCAAAAAGAAAGCCAAACTCAACCAATCAGTTTTTCTGTTTGTACTTCCAAAGAAAGTAAGTACCGAACTTGCTTAGGTGCTCCACGTCCCCCTCCATAACAACTAGCTAGTTACTCTCCATGTTGAGCAAACAACCAAGCTAGTTGAGCTAATGTGATGCCACTTTATTTGGTTTGGCATTAAAACTTAAACCGGTTTTGGTCACACTGTTCAGTACTTTTCAGTGTGGTTTTCATATCCTGTGGCACTGTTAGCTGGCTCATTGTCAGAGGTGGTACATTTACTCAAGCACTGTACAATTTTGAGATACTTTATTTAAGTATTTCCAATGTATGCTACTTTGTTATTCTACCCCACTTCTATACAGAGGTAAATAGTGTACTTTTACTGCACTACATTTTACTTCATATATTTGGATGAATGATGTGAAATATCAGACTTTAGTTCCACCTGTAAATTCACAAGCTACCCTGCAGTATACAAAGTCATCACCTTTACCAGCTTTGATAACACTTTAATGATCAATCATTATAAAACATATCATATATATTATTCTGAAATTGACAAATCTGCACAATGACTACTTAAGTATATTTTAATGGTAATACTTTTATACTTTTACTTGAGTAACATTTTGAATGCAGGACTTTTACTGTAACAGAGTATTCCTACACTCTGGTACTTCTACTTTTACTCAAGTACAATATCTGAGTATTTCCACTTCTACTCAAGTACAAGATCTTAGTCCTTCTCCCACCTCTGCTTTTCAGTGTGGTTTTTCATATCCTCTGGCACTGTTAGCTGGCTCATTTTATTGCCCTTCTCATGCTCGAATACCAAAGTTCATCCAGCTCAGACATTACAAGATTAGAGTTTGTATAATCCTCTTTACACATCCCTATTTCAGTGTATTGCTGTTGAAATTAACAGCTTGTAATATCCCACCAGCAGCTGGTCCCAGGGGTATTTTTATCACGTCCTGAAATATCCAGTGCAAAGCAAAGATGGCAGGACATTCTAGCATGACTGGTTTTCATCTGCAGTCTGCTCTTAGTTTTAAGAGGTTGTGTTTTGACTAAACTCTGTTGACAGTAGAATTCAATACCAGGCCAAACACTTCAACATTTTTGCATACAATGCCACATGATAACAGGAAGCTTGAGAGCCAGGGTGACCTACATTCAAACCACTAAACACAGCATAGATATGCATTTTTAAAAAACAACATTTTAAGTTCCCAATGCCATGGTATGGATGTTTAATGCTGTTCCCGCCTGGATCACAAGCATGTTTATAAAAGCCCCTGCAAATGGCATTAATTTAAATATGCTGCTTTTCCCTGTTTTACAAAATTCTAAATTGAAGTTTGACGTTTGTTGTGTTGGTTGTACAAATTAGGAAATAGTGATGGAAATGTGTTGCTGTTGCCATTTGAAAACCATTTGATTATAAAAGTAATCATAAGTTTGAGAAATATCTTTAAACTACAGCTCACATATCTTTGGGGTTTCTCTACTGCATGTTTTTGATGCTTATCGGTCAATACTGATGTTACAGAGATAAGCTAATATGAGTCGATATGTTACTCCTGCCTTACTGAATATGACTGTTCAGGAGGTTCAGTTGGTGTCCCAGGGTGTCCACGGGGTCTTAGAAAGTATTAAAAGTTGATCAATCAATTTAGCGGAAATGAAGGCTATTAAAAAGTATTAAAGGGCATTTTCCAAGGTATTACATTTTGTAGCTTGTTTCCAATAAGTATATAAATGGTCCAAAGAGGTTGTGTTCTACAGTCTGCCTGAATGTAATCATGGCGTAGGTGTGTAGTGTGATTCTGTGTAGTTTATTGATGGCATCCCGTTGGATTTGACGTCGTCTGAACAGGACATCGCACGCTCAATGCTTGATAGTGCGAAGGTCCGTTTGCGCCGGTTGCTAAGCAACATCGTTATGGGGAAATGCAAGTTTGCGTCCAAATGGTTGGAAGATAAGGAGGAAGGACAATCAATACTGTATATAGTCAATGTGAGGTAAAGTGTGTCGCCAAGGTAACCGGTTAAAACTCCAAGTGGCGATGAGGTCTTAAAATGTTTGGAAAGGGTCTTAGAAAAGGTTTTAAAAGGTTTACATCTGACTTCAGGATTCCTGCATACACCCTGTGTCCGTTAAAGCTCAGTCAGATCTGCATTTAAATACTTCCATGTTTTTGTAGCTCACGCACACACATCACCAAACTGGCTTTCAAAACAAATACTGCAGATTGTTTTCCAAATATCACTCAACTCGACTCTGAGGTAGGAGCAGACAGAGCGGCTAAATTACACTTTGAGCAATACTATTTGCAGTACTAACTTATTAGACATTTCATCATTTGGCCATTGTAGTCGAATATGTCCTTTTTAATAATGGGTTACATACAGGAATATGTTATGTTTCCTGTTGCCTCACTGTAATGTTATGTTGCACTTTGCCTTTGCATGTCAGTCGAACAGAGTGACAGAGCGCTGTCTCTTAAACCATACATTGATTAGCTCAGAAACGTCTCGAGTTCATGCTGTCTCTTGGGACACTCTGAAGTGAGAGATGAGTAGAGTAGAGATGCCTCATATGCAGCCAAACTCATGGAGTGAGATTTGTCATCTGCAAAAAGCTACAGCGTAGTTGTTGGCATTACACATCTTAAAGCTCCCCTATTATACTGTTTTTCATCAATATATCACAGCTCTCAGATACAGAACATGTCTCTGAAGTGTTTGGCTCCAAACACCAAACAGATCATTGCAGCATTACCCACAATCCCCTCTGTTTCAGCCCTGTTTACAAAGTGCTGATTCTCTGTCTGTGACTTTAGATGAAAATAAGGAGCCCCTCCCCACGCCCCTCTGAGAGATATATGGTTACAAAGAACTCAATGGTGCTCTAGGAGGAGATTCAGGTGATAAGAAAAAAGAAGAAATACGGCACAGTAGATGAAAGTATATTCTAGTAATGTAAATACAAATATGTTAATTATAGACAGATGTATTTGGTATAAACATAAGTGTGATTCAGTCTAATGATCTCTGAGACCTTATTTGTTAGCTTCATGTTCAATTTCAACCTCTCACCCGCTGTACTCCTAACAATGCGTTTTTGTGATGGTTTGATGCAAAGAGGAACTGGACTTTAGGCCGAATTACAGCGCCTGCAGCTCTAATGAGCAGCGTGAGTCACACAGGATTACACAACGGTCTCATGGCTTTTGTGCCTTTTTGATTTTTGGTGTTTCCACAAAAAGAACATGTGTTTTCCATCAAGGCTGTACAATGTAGGTCAGGCCACATGGCAGCATTGTTCTTTTTCTTTGTGCAGTACAGAAGTTGGAAAGTCTCATGGACCCCTGGTAGCAGTTTTTCATCATTCATAATTATGTACATATTTACAGGGTTCCCGCGGGGTCTTAAAAAATCTTAAGTTTGATAATCAGAATTTAAGGTTTTAAAAAGTCTTAAATATGATCAAAAAAATAAGAAAGGTCTTAATTATGATTTAAAAGGTCTTAAAAATGATCGTATTTGAAAGGTAGGCTACTTCTGTGTTGCGATCACGTCTAAATGTGTTTTGGGGGAAATGTCCGAGCTGCAAAGTAACCAGTACGGTAATAGCCCTTCAGTTCCCCCCAACAAGTTGTATTGAAATAAATCAACATGGAACCACGAACAACAACATCGGGGGACCTCCGGGCGACGTTTGGGTCAACTTTAAAAGCTGAGGTGCGGTGGACGCTAAATACCGTAGATAAATACCGATCCTACAACAGCAACGATGAAAGGTTGGCAGGGCTCAGACGATAGCTCTTGTCACACACACACACACTGTTGGCTCCCCAGTGCATTTAACCCTCGTAATGTCCTCCCGATTACTATGCACCTTGAGGTTCCCAGGATGCCATTGGCTGTCCCGTCTACGCTTCCGGAGAGGTGATTGGACCGACGTCCTCCAATCACTGCACACCTCCAGCATGCAACTTCCGGGGGAGGACTACAAAACGCTGTCGACCGGGAACATTCAGGAGGCTCTGTCGCTTGTGAACAGACGCCTCTCGCAACTGTCTTAACGTTGTTAACTGTGTACCTTGTGTGGTCGTGTTATCATTATTGTGATTAGTGGTGTTTGTGTTAGGATAGCCTTACCCTGAACTGTTGTCCTACACCATAGCTGTGTTTTGTTACAGTCTCCTTTTGTTGGTAGGTTTTGTTTGTAAACCTTTATTCTTATTTGATCAGGCTTCCTTTGCTAGAGTCCTCTTTTTGTTTGCTCTTTAGCTAAACCTGCGCCCTTTTGGCCACTTGTGTTTGCCTACCTTTTTGTTCACCTGTTGTTATAACTTTACCAATTCCATACTGGTGTATATTAATTTCCTCTACCCTAGAGGGGGGGGGGGCGTAACACACACACACATACCATGCTTACATCACTTCAGGGGACATTACATTGACTTACATGCATTTCCTGAAGACTTATCCTAACCTTAACCATAACCAACACATGCCTAACCCTAACCAAGTCTTCACCCTAAAATGAATGATACCCCTTATGGGGACCTCCATTTTGTCCCCATAAGGCAAGCCAGTCCCCACTCGTGACTGTGTAATGTTGGTCCCCACAAGGATAGTAATGCTAGGACACACACACACTTTTTGTCTAACATGCTAACAGTTCTGTGTGCTGTTATGTTCAGTCATCGTTCTTATGTTGAAGGTGAATACATTTACTTTGTAAGTAATTATGGGACGTATTTCTTCTTTCATAGCAATTTTCCTTCATACTTTCTTGCTGTGCAATTGGTCTTAAATTCTATTCAAAGTGGTCTTAAAAAGTCTTAAATTTGAGTTGGTGAAACCTGCAGGAACCCTGTATTTAAATAAGTCAGTTGTATACTTCCCTATACAACGCGCTGCTGTGCAGAGTATCTCTTCTGTCTCTCTGGGGTCCTCCCTTTCATCCAGTTCCTCCTGTTCTCCCCTCATTAGAGATAGATAAGCAGACTGGGAATTGCACGGACATTTGTTTTATGAGCTGGAACAAACAAATGAGATGTAAAGCAGCCGATGATGAGCGGTATCAAAGGCCTTAAGTGCTGTCAATACTGTGTGACTTTATTATGCCTCTGGGATTGCTCATGGTTGAATTGTATATCAGCAGATGAGTTTTGCATACATTTGAATGATATATGGGTAGACGTCATTCCTCTCGTCTTGTTTTCCTCATGATAAATCAAATGTAATGGAAGGAGGCTAAAATGGCTGCAGTGTATTTGCTTTGAAGTCAGTGCCTTGCCGCCAGCTAACCAACAATCTGTTTGAGGGGGGATTAAGCTTTGCAGCCAACTTGCTTTTGTTAACAGTAGTCAAATCGCACAGAGCTGACATCCTGGAAAACATTTTGGGTAAGTGTATTTGTCCTGTAAAGTAAAACATCCGATATACAAAATGGCCACTTTATTAGACAACACTGTACAATGTATAGCGCTGCCTTTTTTTATGAAGTTTATAATCCTTTGTTTTTGTTAAAATTGGTGTTTAAGTGTAAACGCTCTTGTGTATTATTAAGGTAGTAGTTAGAAGGTGGTGTTTAGTACATCACTGCGTTACATTGAGGTGTGGTTTCTAAAAATGGCCCTCACCGTGTTCACAAATGTATAATTTAACTAACACCTCTATGATGGCGTCTACAAACCTTAAACTAGGACCGGATTAGTGTTGATCGTAGATTATTTGGGTTATAACATGTAAGAAAATTGCCCTTTTTCAAGAGCCAACGGTGACATCTTTCAGCCGACCACAATACCAATCCCAAATATACTCAGTTTACGCTCATATTTTTAATTGACGATCAATCAATCAACCCGGCAATTTCAACTTTCAGCTCGCAGCAATAATACAAATGTGAAGAAGTGGAAAACAACTGGCCTTTGTGGAATGTCTCTCTCACGTGTTTAAGGTCAATATGCCAAGCTGTTTCACATGACTGTGTGAACTGTTCCCCTGACTGCATTTGAATATCAGTGTTTGTCTTGTGTTAGTGCTCCTCCTAATCCTGGTGCTGTCCGGCCCTGACATCCTGCTATTAGGCACACTTTGTTGGCGTGTTTGTAAAGTAACTGTATCCCCCCCCCCCCCCCCCCCCCCTCTCGTCTTTCTCCCCCTGCAGGTGCTCTGAGTTTGGTCGGGCTGTATCTGCTGTTTGGATTTGGAGCCTCACTGCTCTGCAACCTGATTGGATTCGCCTATCCAGCATATTTCTCGTATGTATAATAATAATACGTTATTATAGCCCCTTTCACAGAAATAGAATTCACAAGTAAGAACAAAAGTTACAATTAAGACCACAGAAACATGAATGGGGCAAAGCCTGCGAGCTAGTTCAGGCAGTCAACTCGAGCACCAATGATACATTACCACGTGACGCACCTCGTCCCTTTTACAACCAACCAAACACATACTCCTAAACATGCCGATCTGTTTAAGCTGCCAGGTCTTCCTGCCTCTGCCTCGCTAGCTGCTGCTGCTGCCACTGCTGTGTTCACTTGCTACTGCTGCGTTCATGTTCCTGCTGCTGTGTTTCATGTTGCTGCTCGATTATGGCAAAAATCATAATCTGGATTATTTGGGTCAATAATTGATATCACGATTATTAAAAACGATTTCCATTTACTTTGAAAACATCCATTTATTGAAAAAAAAATGTGAACAGTGTGTTTTTAACAGTTGAATACCCTGAACTTTATAATTCAACTGAAAAAATAATATTTTTTTTAATTATTATTTTAAAAAAAAAAAAAAAAAAAATCGTTTTATTTCGATTATGTTGTTTTCATAATCGTTGCAAGCCAACATCGTAATTGCGATTAAAATATGATTAATTGAACAGCCCTAACCTGTAGGCTCGGGGATAGTTATCTAGTCATCACTCAATGTTCTATGTACATCCGTGGAGTGATGAGGCCCGAGCCTAGACGCCAAACTCAAACTATATGCTGCTATAATAAACATATTAGGAAACACGTGAGTTGTCTGACTGAACTACATGAGTAACCACATGAGGCAGAAATGTAAGGTCAACATAAAACTAAAACACAGACCACGTGGAGTCCTGAAAGGAAAGAACAGAACACATCACACACATTTCAAATGGAAATAAAGCCAGTGTAAAAAGATAGTTCTTCAGTCGTTTTTAAAAAGCTTCTACAGAGACTGCAGAGCGATGTAAGGATGGAGAAGGTCACATATATATTCCAGTGCATTTCCACGCAGGGCTCTATATGTAATTGTTAATTTGTAAATTCAACATGTATATTTTCCACTTTCTTGTTTATTTCTTGTCTTTTCATTTGTATTGTACAACGGCATGTCTTTGTATGCTGCTGCAACACACACTTCCCAAACTAGCATCAGTAAAGTTCTCTATCTTATCTTAATAACCAGAACCTTAAAATCCTTTCTAAAACGAGTTGGGGGCCAATGTAAGGATATGAAGTTAGGCTTATTTTAGGAAATGTGAAAACAACACAATATATAGAAAGATAATTTATTTAGAACATGCAATGTAAGCAGGTATGTCTAATAACAAAAGGTGACCTTACCTCCACTGCAAGTAGGATCACTTTGTGTTAATGAAACATCGAAATGCAATGGAGCCTTTGTTCATTATTAAATCTCATTCATCACACCTATGTGTCTCCTTTGCGAATCAATCTGGCCCTTAAAAAGTCACATTTTATCCTTTTAATATTACAATTACATGGATTTCTAGACTACTAACAATGTTTCTTTTACACTAGTGTGAATATGTTCTTCACTTTTTAATTGGTGTCTCTGACGTTCTAGAAAAGTTAAAAGATTATGATGTGAAAAAACAGTTTGACTTTTGTTTTGACACTTTTATACACTGTAAAACGTACTGGTCCCTGTATTCATTAATCCTCCCCTTAAGGGCCATAAAGTGCTCTCAGTTCCTACCGATCCTTTGGTGCACATCTCACTCTTTGTGTTTTCTACCTCTTTACTGCAGCTCAGTCATAAAAGCAGTCCGCAACACAATCAGTTGAGACTTTTGAACTCAATCGACTGGCATTTTTGGAAACTCCCCACACAATTTGGCTCAGCCTGCGATCTGATGCCTTATTTTAGCTTTAGCTGAACTTCAGGATGAATTTTGCACGGACTTAGAAAAACAGTGACTTTTTATAACCCATCAGCAAAATTGGAGTTAGGAAGGGATACATTTTAGCTCTGTAAGAAATGGCCAATAAGTCATTTAATGTACATCTTGGTATTTTATTCAGAGACACTTCGTGCAGCCCCACAAGAACCTATCCATTAAAGGTGGGGTAGGTCATTCACTTCAGAAACACTTGTTATATTCCATGGAATGCTCTTAACGTCCCGATTGTTGGAGGAGGGGCTCTGTAGGAAGAGGCAGATTTTTTTCGGCTGCGTACTTTCAAATTCTAGCGCACTCGAGCTGGTTTCTCCATTCTTATACCCTACCTTTTAAGTGCTGCTTAAACAGACCATGTGTTTTTTTTTGATTTTGCAAATGAACCTGAAGGCTACATACAACAAGATGAGATGGAACTTTATTGATCCCAATCTGGGAAATGTTTGTGTTGCAGCAGCATAAAAAGACATGGCAATAACAAGAAAGTAGAAAATATACATGTTGAATTTACAAATGAACAATAACTAGATATAAAGCAAGGTGTATATACATAAGTATGTGACAGATGGAATAAATGTGATTTGGTGAGTTAAATGTTTCGAAAACCTAGCATGTTGAGTACAAATTCTACCATATCATAAAAAAAAGAGTATTAGGGTTTCCAGTGTTTGTGTGTTTGCAGTATGTCGTGTTAACACCTCATCAATCTGTGTCGTCCTGTCAGCATTAAGGCCATCGAGAGCAATGTGAAGGAGGACGACACGCAGTGGCTGACCTACTGGGTGGTGTATGGACTCTTCAGCATCGTCGAGGCCTTCTCCGACATCTTCCTCTTCTGGTTTCCCTTCTACTACGCCAGCAAGGTCGGCTAGCCTTTTGAAATACGTTTTAAACTTTTGTGTATGGGTTAATATTTGACACTTTATTTATTGAGCAAACGTTCCTTTTCTTTGCACCCTGTATAAGTCTCTTTTAACCGTGAAGCCAAAGTTCACAATATGTTGAATCCAGTCGATGGGAGGGTTTATGGAAGCGGACACCAACAGCGCACTCTTGTGGACAATTTGTGTAAAGTCACAATGAGGAAGACCTTCAGACAGCTGATGATATGTGTTTCAGCCCATTACTTAACACTTTTGACCAAATTCTGCATATTTTGTATGTTCAAAGGGACAAAGTGAGTCAACAAAACAGTCTGTACGCAAATTCTAAAGACACAATTGTCCCTCAATGCGTTGTACAAAAAAACATACACTTGAAGTAGATCAGCATATTTGATAAAGGTGATGTACTTACACACTTATTGGAGTTGTACCCACATGATTCAATGCACTTAGTTTGGGTTGCTTCTGACCAAAGTGCTACATTGCAAATCAAGAACAGTTCATTGTGAACGGTGGCACTATTGTACTTTAGTATTTTATTGAAATATGACGATAAAATGCTGCTGTGCCTGTAGACTAGCTGCTTGCTATGCATATTGGTTTGTATATCTACATAGGGTTCATAGGGAAATATGAATCCCCACCAGTTGCAGTAGTCATTTTGTTCTCAATATAATATAATTATCATGATCGCTAATCTTTCGTTTAAATGGTTTGGTTTTAATATTATATTCCTGGAAAAAAGAGATTAATAAACAGTGCCTTATAGTGATGGTTCATTTCCACTGGCCTGCAATGTAACACGATAGTTGGGATGTCACAGAAATGTTAACACTTTTCATTTAATGCAACATTTTTAGACAAATTGTAAAAAAAAGAATAACTGCAGATTAATTCGAAATGAAAGTAATAGTCAGGGTATTTTTTCAATTCATAAATTAATCAGTTGACCTTTTTTAAATGTCAGAAAACGGTGCAATATTCTGAAACAAGGCACCCAGACCAACAGTCGAAATGCCAAAAGCAGTCCGATTATTATCGCAGAAGATAACGAACCAGACATGTGTCACTTCAGACAGGAAGTGATATCTAAGATCTGCCCTCTGCTTCCTCCTCAGTGTCTGTTCCTGATTTGGTGCATGGCTCCGGTGACGTGGAACGGCTCCGACATGTTGTACAAGCGTGTGATCCGGCCATTTTTCCTGAAGCACCAGGCCGCCATGGACACTATGGTCAGCGATCTGAGCGCCAGGGCTAAGAACATAACCGAGTCGGTGACAAAGGAGGGTGAGATCTCAGTGTACATGCAAGTAGAGCCACATACTATATCAACTGCTATAGAGTGGTGCGGTGATGACGTATTTTTGTAGGCCGACCCGGAAGGAAGCTGGGTTCCCTCGACAACAAAGCAACGGGATTTCTCCATAGGATTTTGGAATATTGTAAAAAATAAGATGTGTGGAAAACCAACCTGTTTGATAAATGCAGGGTTTGTTCAGCCGGATAATCTCCACGTGTCTACCCTACTTTTTCAAATTTTCGAATCATAAATCTATCAATAGACAAAAATACGTCATCCCCGATAACACACAACCCCGCCATCACCCCTTAGTACACTGGAAGGAAACCCTTAAATACAAAATACAGCAACGTTCTTTTCTCTGTTTGTTCCACCAGCTGTTAACCGGGCCCTCAACCATGAAAAGGACCAGTGAGAAGTGTGTGTGTGTGTGTATGTGTGTGTGTGTGTGTGTGTGTTAATTGAAAGAGTGAGTATGTGTGGGTTTGTTGTTTTCTGCTTCCGTCTTGCCCTCTCTTCCATTTCCGTGACGAGTGAGGCTGAACCCCCGCGTCACGTGGTGAACTGAAAAGCTTGTCTGTGCGTCACCATCAGTCTACTGCCATCGGTACTGCCAAGACAATCTGAAAAACTGTGACCTTTTTATGTTTGACATACCGTGTTGATGGCAGACATTACGTTTGTGTGCCTGTAAGCTCTCAGCAGTGAATGTTATTGTGTCTATCGAAGCCATTTGTGACAGAAAACATTACGGTTACAAAGCAGGTTGTTTTTTAATTACCGATAACAAAGATTGTTAACATTGTTAATCAAAACTGGAACTTGTCATTAATGTGTTCTTGCTCTCTAAAGCTCTACTCCTTTATGTGCTAATAAGCGTTTAAGTCTGCGTGAGCTAATGGAAGGTTTTAAATCTTAACTATTGCCTTTGACATGTCTTAATTTATCTTCTCACTATGATGAAATAATAAAACTGGAACCTTAATGAACTAAACAAGTGTCTGCCTGTCTTATCTTTAAACCTCCAGATGTGTTTCTCTTTCTTCAGGGGCCCTCTACAGGAGGAAGTGGGATTTGATTTGGACCAAATTACAATATTTACGCGCCAGTGATTTCTGTAATTGTTTTTTCATATTTCTGTTAACTCAGAAATTGTAATCCTCGATCTATAACCTCGGCTTTGATCATAGTTCATTTTGCATAAACACAATCTCTTATTAAGGTGTGTTTTCAAGGAGTATTTAAGTTGTGTTTTCAAGGAGTATTTAAGTTGTATTCAAGGTGTGTTTGAAGGAGTATTTAAGTTGTATTCAAGGTGTGTTTGAAGGAGTATTTAAGGTGTGTTTGAAGGAGTATTTAAGGTGTGTTTGAAGGAGTATTTAAGGTGTGTTTGAAGGAGTATTCAAGGTGTTTTTGAAGGAGTATTTAAGGTGTGTTTGAAGGAGTATTTAAGGTGTGTTTGAAGGAGTATTTAAGGTGTGTTTGAAGGAGTATTTAAGTTGTGTTTTCAAGGAGTATTTAAGTTGTGTTTTCAAGGAGTATTTAAGTTGTGTTTTCAAGGAGTATTTAAGTTGTATTCAAGGTGTGTTTGAAGGAGTATTCAAGGTGTGTTTGAAGGAGTATTTAAGGTGTGTTTGAAGGAGTATTTAAGGTGTGTTTGAAGGAGTATTTAAGGTGTGTTTGAAGGAGTATTTAAGGTGTGTTTGAAGGAGTATTCAAGGTGTTTTTGAAGGAGTATTTAAGGTGTGTTTGAAGGAGTATTTAAGGTGTTTTTGAAGGAGTATTTAATGAACTTTTATCTTCTGTATTTATACATGGTTCACTTACCCTATTCTAAATGGTGGCAAATCCTCTTAAGTATTGCAAAACATTTGTGGTACCTTTCATCAAGCATTTCTCAACCACATAACACCGAAGTGTATTTGCCTAAATATGCAGTTGTTGCTGGATGTAGATAATTGAACTCTAAATATTACACATTTGGTGGAAAGATACAATTGCCATGAACGATTTCCTCTCCCATCCGTCGTATCCACTCGATCTCTTGACCTGTCGTCCTCAAGTACATTCACTGGCATTCAGACGGCCTAACCACCCGAGCTTTAATTTGTCTGTGGCTCTGTATTCACGCTTGAGGGGCCCTGAATGGGAGCTCCTTTGTGTTTGCGCGCTGGATGTAATGCATGGGAAATGGTGGATGGAGTCATTGTTATGGCCACACACCGCCACGGGGGAATGAAGGCACCCATCCGGAAATGGCTTCTGTGGAGATGCGTCTGCTGGGTGTTTGTTGTGTGTCCCCTCAGCCAGCGGTGGGCGACAGGTTATCGATTAAACACAAATTAGACACAGAAACCCAATTATTGCATTGTGCTGCTGTTTGGCCTGATCCAACGCCTTGTATTGAGTGTGGGGCCTGTAATGGCATCGGACAATATCTGAAGAGCTGATGAGAAGAGGACAAAGAAGAAAATAAGTCAATGCATGAAAGCATGTTTTATACACAGAGTTTTTAGATGGCTTTTTGTAATTACATGCTTCTTTTCAGCCACATTACGGATGTTAGGAAGTCAGACTGACACTTTGAACTCCATAGTGTCACCATCCATCCATCCATCCATCCATCCATCCATCTTCTGCCGCTTATCCGTGGTCGGGTCGCGGGGGTAGCAGTTCCAGCAGAGAGCCCCAAACTTTCTTTTCCCTGGCGACATCAACCAGCTCTGACTGGGGGATCCCAAGGCGCTCCCAGGCCAGCGAATAGATATAATCCCTCCACCTGGTCCTAGGTCTACCCCTTGGTCTCTTCCCAGCTGGACGTGCCTGGAACACCTCCCTAGGGAGGCGCCCAGGTGGCATCCTAACTAGGTGCCCGAACCACCTCAACTGGCTCCTTTCGACGCGAAGGAGGAGCGGCTCAACTCCGAGTCCCTCCCTGATGACCGAACTTCTCACCTCATCCCTAAGGGAGACACCAGCCACCCTGCGGAGAAAACCCATCTCGGCCGCTTGTATCCGCGATCTCGTTCTTTCGGTCATGACCCATCCTTCATGACCATAGGTGAGGGTAGGAACGAAAATGGCCCGGTAGACAGAGAGCTTTGCCTTCTGGCTCAGCTCCCTTTTCGTCACAACGGTGCGGTAAAGCGACTGCAGTACCGCTCCCGCTGCTCCGATTCTCCGGCCCATCTCACGCTCCATTGTTCCCTCACTCGAGAACAAGACCCCGAAATACTTGAACTCCTTCACTTGGGGTAAGGACTCATTCCCTACTTGGAAGTGGACAGTCCATCGGTTTCC
This sequence comes from Gymnodraco acuticeps, assembly GCF_902827175.1. Lineage (NCBI taxonomy): Eukaryota > Metazoa > Chordata > Actinopteri > Perciformes > Bathydraconidae > Gymnodraco > Gymnodraco acuticeps. Next base: position 63,950 of record NW_022991762.1, on the reverse strand, counting down.
TGCTGAGAACCATAGTGTCACCAACAGGTAAATATTTTAGTTTTGTCTTGACAGCGTATAGATGCATTGCCATGAAGTCTGGCACATACATTCACACTTTCCAGACGATGAACCCTGACTGACTTTGGTGACTTTTCCTAAGAGGCATCATCTGGTGTACTCATGTCTTAGTGTTACTTTTTTGTTTTTCCACCTCAGCTCAGCTTACTCTTAAATTCTACTTGGCAAATGTAGACATACAAATCTAAGATATTGGTAAATATTACATATGCTATACAGCAGGGGCGGTTCTAGGGGGCAGGGGGGGCCAGTGCCCCCTAACACTGACCTGTGGCCCCCCTAACAATGAAAAGTTGTTTTCTTTTTTTTAAATGTATATTTTCTGGTACTCGGTTTGCCAAAAACCGCAGGATTTTGTTGCTGTAATGTGAGATGTGCAGACACCCTTATGTAAAGTAGAGATGTAACTGTTCATTGCCTTTATTTTTATATAAATATGGTGTTAGTGCAAACATTGCACTATAACTTAAGCTGAAGCTAACAGTAATAACTATAAGATCTATCTGAAATAAATAAGTGTACTGAAACAAATACCAATAACTGTATTGCATTGTTTTCTTATGCGCAATTACTTCATACTGTCTAGTTCTCTTTTTCGTCCTGCATTTATTGTGCCCCCCTCAGAAAATAACTGGCCCCCCCCAGTCAAATTGGTCTAGAACCGCCACTGCTATACAGGTCATTGTCAATGTTAGCATCCCAATGTTAGTATTTAGCTCAAAGCACCACTGTAGACTCTCGTGTTTTGTGATCACCCAATGTTTGTGGAAGAATATTAGATTAGAATATCATTTTTTATACCTGATTTGAGTTTGATGGTAGGATGTAAGCTATTTTGAATATTTTTCTTTCCCAGTGAATGCGCCGATATGGAAAAGCATGATATTCTGTCCCTGCATCTGACATAAATATGTTAATTTCACCACAGGAGAGATTTGATGTTTTCTGCAAATAGATGGAAAAAAATTGCAAACATTGGCATTTGCAAATAAGCCTATATTACTGCTACAGCAGTATGTTTGACTTTTTTAAAGAACAATTTAATTATCCAGAATTGTTTATATCTGATATACTATTTTTCATTGTTAACTCTATTCAACTTTTTAAGTATTTGTATTTTAATGTTGTTTTAACACACTGCTCCTGTAACAAAAATAATTTCCGAAATTGGGATTATTAAAGTATCTATCTACCTACCTACCTACCTACCTACCTACCTACCTACCTACCTACCTACCTACCTACCTACCTACCTACCTACCTACCTACCACCCATCTATCTATTGCCAAAAGTAAAGTAACAGACAGAGAATCAGCACTTTTGAAACAGAGGGGATTATGGGATGCTGCAATGATCTGTTTGGTGTTTGGAGCCAAACACTTCAGAGACATGTTTTGTCTATATCTGAGACCTGTAATATATTGATGAAAAACTGTATAATGTGGTACCTTTAAAGCTATATCTCCTATTCTTGCATGATCTTTTCTCCTGCTCATGATCTCATTCCCAACTGACCCAATGCTTATTGGTATCCCCACTGTCTGCCTCTCTCCTGCAGCTCCCATGCTCACAGACAGAGGGCGACAGAGGCCTGGTGCATGGAGAGAGGGTGAGTCATACAGTGAGCCCGTCACGTACAGAACCAGGCCCGGTCTGACTCCATTACAGGTCTTTATTTGCACCAGAGCTAGGCTTCCTCACTCTTGTTTGTGGTTTTAAACGAAGTTATTGTAACGTTTTCATTCCTGCTGCGAATTATTGTGTGCGTGCTGATACTGGGCTGATATACGTCCTGGTTTATCGACTCTGCAATCCCTCCTATCCGCCCATTACATGTAATCTTGCTGTGTTATTATGTCTGTATTATCAGTAAGTGCACGTGCAGCTATACTCTACTCATGTCTCTCTCTCTCTCTCTCTCTCCCTCTCTCTCTCTCTCTCTCTCTCTCATCTCTCTCTCTCATCTCTCTCTCTCTCTCTCTCTCTCTCTCCTCTCTCTCTCTCTCTCTCTCTCTCTCTGTGTGTGGGGTGCTGAAACAAAATCAGGTCGCTGTCCATGGTACTGATCAGACAACAAGAGATGTGATTTATTTGTTCCCTTTAATATATATTTAGTTATAAGATTAAAAGCCCTATATCTCACTCCATATAACCTTTCTTATATAACTGAATACAATGCATCTAATTTGGTATTTCGACTTTCCTTAGACACATCTGCTTGATTGATGCAGTTATATTTCTGATTTGATTTATGTATTATTTGTTATTTTTAAACCCGAAGGCCTACTTGAGGTCTGTTTGCCTATATTGCCTATAGGGTATTCATGGTAGAAACACAAATGTAAGATTGTTAGTCAAATGCCTGAATCTAACTTTTATACATTTAACTTGTTTATTTTGCATGTCACATTTGCAAATCTGCCTTAGCCTGTTATATCTCATAGATACTTGGTTGTGGCTAAAACGTTGACATTTGGAAATGAAATGGATTGACTGTGCTCTGTATGTCATCCATTGGGCTGCTTCAATGTGATTTGTTTTCCTTGGGGACCATCTACTAGGTTTATGTTATATTTCACAAAAGATTGAGGCTCGTCATAATCAATATTAGGATTATGGGGGGGGGGGGGCTTGTGAAGTCTCTTAAATATGAATGCACATTTTTCTTTGATTCTTTTTAACGTTGAATCCAAACATTCCCACAGTTGCACTTAAATATTTTGTATTTCTAAATAGGAGGAAGTCTGTTTTAAATATGTTTTTTTGCTGGCATCCAACCAGTAGGAAGTGTATAAACTGAAAGAAAATCCAGTGTGGACAGAAAAGGGAGAGGGCATAGCACCTCCCACGTCCTATATGCGAGAGAGAGGCAGAGAGAGGAAGAGAGAGAGTCTGCTGGTGGTGTTTGGAAATCGGACGACATGAGCGCTACATGAACCGTGTAAAATGCTTTAAGACGCTTTCGGCGTTTGTCTTACATCCGTCTGAACCGAGGACGAGCCTGAAGCGGAGCTATACTTCACGACCAGGTATGGAGAGATGCTGCTCGGCACCACATCCCTACATGGAGGGTAGATGTTGGTATTCAGTGGCGTAACCGCGGTCCTTCTGCTGGCTGCTGGGCACACACGATCCCTGCTGCTCCATCCGGGGACAGAACATTTTATTTCCATTATGCATCAGATTGATTTAAACGCATGCACACCGGCTGCTAACACGCAACACATTTGTTGTTTGATAACCTCTATCGTTACTCTATCATTGTATGTAGCCTTATGCCCGCACAGCCATATTGGCAGTCAGCAGGAAAGAGAGGGGGTGAGATGTGAGGGTGTTGTTGGGATTATTGCTTTGAAGAGTAAAGGGAAGGGAGGGGGGCTTTCGCTGCGACTGCGAAATGATGGCACCGTTGCGAGATGGCGATCCTCTGGTATTTATGAATGAACCCAGTATGGTGGTCTGTAATGGCGTTGCGGAACCAATCTGGCGCTCCGACTCCAAGCCCTCTCCTCCTCGCTGCCACCCCTTAATGCACGTCAACATTAGACTATACAGTAATAATAATGACGCCAGCGTGACGCAGAAAGCCCGATTTCTGTGGCAAATGTCATGGCTAATCCTCCATCTGTGTTTCTCCTCCATGCCTGACGGGCTGTTTTATGCGCATCTCGTGGAGAGCAGAGCCGTCATGACATGGACAAGGAGTAGTGCATCATTCAGGCCGTGTGTGTGTGTGCGTGTGTGTGTGTGTGTGGGGGGGGGGGGGGGGGGTGTCAGTGTCCTGCCAGCCTGTCGATGTGTTTGTCTGTCTTGAAGGGCTACTTTGGTTGCATAAGAACACTTCTGCTGCTCAAGCCTAACACAGAAATGACTCAATACTACGGCAAAC
>NW_022991762.1:0-55000 GCF_902827175.1 Gymnodraco acuticeps | reverse complement strand
GCTGGGTTGCTTCTGTTTTCTGAATGAGGCGAGGGGAGGCCTGTTTGGTCTGTGCCAAAGCTATCTGCTAATGGAGTTTGGCTGCAGTGCCACAGATGCATTTATAGTGTACCATTAATCCATTAAGGAACTGCAGTCCTCTCACTCCAAATAAAACAAGAGCAGAGGACGGAGACAGAGGGAGAGACAGCTTGCGTTGGAAGGAATGTCATTCATCTCAGAGGCCTGGTGTCAAGGACAAATGTAGAAGGCGTGTGTGTGTGTTTTCATATGTACGTGTGTCACTGTGAGGTTGCACCTGTGTGTGCTGTTATAGCTGCTGACGGAAGGAGGGAGGCATCTAATTTTAGTCCAGGTGAAAGGCGGGAGAGAGGGAGGAAGGTTTTGATGAGCAGGATCGTTGTTGTGGAGCTGAAATCCCCGTCTAAAAAACAGGCACTAAGCGGGGCAGGATGACAGACTGACGGGGCCCAGGCAGACGAGCCACATCGATCAAAACCACAGCGGCTTTAGTTTATTGATCAGAAAGCATGGAGGCCTGGGGAGTGAGAGAGGAGGAGACGGAAGAGAAAGGGAGCGGATGCTTATATTAAGAGGCAACGGATGCATAAAGAGAGTATGCATATCGGAAACATAGCATGTACAGGAGTGTGTTGCTCCATCAGAGACGCACGAATAGCTCAGAAATCATACCAGTCTGTACGTTTTCATTATAGGGATATAGATTTGGCTTGAAGTTGGGGCTGCTAAATTAATCGTATTTTAATCGCGATTACGATTATGGCTTGCAACGATTACGAAAACAACGTAATCGAAATAAAACGATTATCTTTTTATTATTATTACTTTTTTTTAAATAATTGTTTTGGGTTTTTCAGTTGAATTATACTTAAGGCAAGGCAAGTTTATTTATATAGCACTTTTCAACACAAGGCAATTCAAAGTGCTTTACAAAAAATGAAAGAGATTAAGAAAATGGCATTTAAAATCACTTAAAGTTCAGGGTAATCAACTGTTAAAAACATACTGTTCAAAAAATCTTCTCCAATAAATGGATGTTTTCAAAGTCAATGAATAATCGCATTTAATAATCGCAAATACAATTAATGACCCAAATAATCGAGATTATGATTTTTGCCATAATCGAGCAGCCCTACCTGAAGTAGACGCTGCATTTTTAAAAATACATTTCATTGTGGTATTTAGTAATAACTGTAAAATGATCAGTACTTTAACAGCACTGCAGTTTTCGTTCTAAAGTCTGGTTTATTAGTTCTTCTTTTGGTCGTGTTGGCCTCCATTTCCATCTCTAAAAATAACACTGCACTCCCCAAGCCGCTGAGATTTTGGAACAAAGCTACACCGCTAAAAATAAGTCAGTCAGGGCAAGAAATCCCATGTTTGGCCGAATTTGTTTGGGATAGAAAAATTAAGGCAAACTCTCTGCGAACAGATCGACTTTTAGGGTCAAGAAAAGTCCCGTGCAAGAAGCTATTGTTATTAACATGTTGATGTGAAGAGGTTCATCTTGCTCAACTGTTCTCGACTGAACTGGTTTCCTGCCCCATCTGTCATCTGAAATGATTCTATATTCCTAGATTGTTACAGTTATTATCAACATGCATACATTTCTGGGTACTAGAACAACAAACACTGTAGATGTTAAAGGTGACCTATGATGCAAAATCCACTTCTTCATGTCTCTTCTACATCAACATGTGTCCCCTCTTCTTCATGTCTCTTCTACATCAACATGTGTCCCCTCTTCTTCATGTCTCTTCTACATCAACATGTGTCCCCTCTTCTTCATGTCTCTTCTACATCAACATGTGTCCCCTCTTCTTCATGTCTCTTCTACATCAACATGTGTCCCCTCTTCTTCATGTCTCTTCTACATCAACATGTGTCCCCCTCTTCTTCATGTCTCTTCTACATCAACATGTGTCCCCTCTTCTTCATGTCTCTTCTACATCAACATGTGTCCCCTCTTCTTCATGTCTCTTCTACATCAACATGTGTCCCCTCTTCTTCATGTCTCTTCTACATCAACATGTGTCCCCTCTTCTTCATGTCTCTTCTACATCAACATGTGTCCCCTCTGTGGAAAGAGACTCTGAAAGTTTCAGGAACAAAGATTCTCTCTCTTTTTGTCCTGATCCATTTCTATAAAAACCTGTCTGAAAATGAGCTGATCAGATTTTGGCCACTTTATGATGTCATAACGATGTTTTGTCTTGTGTAACCATTAGCCAATCACCAACCAAGGTAACCCCCCCCCCCCCTCCCCTTATCACCTGAATCTCCTCCTAGAGCACCATTGAGTTATTTTTAACCAAATCTCTCTCAGAGGGGCGTGGGGAGGGGCTCCTTATTGTCATCTAAAGCAGTGGTCACCAACCTTTTTAAGCCCAAGATCACCGACCTTGGCCTAGGTGAAAGGCGAGATCTACCTATTGCAGAATTGAGTGAAAAAGACGGCCCAGACAGTGCTTCCAATGTGAGGCCTTTTATATAGGCTAATTGCATCTGAATTACTGTTACAATGAAGGCTCCATAATCAGCTCACGGCATATAGGCAGGGGTAAAGTGCTATTTTTTATAAGTGGGGGGCGGACCTCACCTCCTCTAGGTCCTCACCTCCTCTAGGGGGGTCCGGGGGGATGCTCCCCTGGGAAGATTTTTTTTTTTTAAATATTGAAGTTGAAAGAATCAATCTGGTGCACTTTGAGAGCAACATGAAGAGATCTATGAACATGAAGCGACTCAGGTTCTGGTCCAGGCTCTCGTCATCTCACGCCTAGACTACTGCAACTCCCTCCTGGCTGGTCTACCTGCATGTGCCATCCGACCTCTGCAGCTCATCCAGAATGCAGCGGCTCGTCTGGTCTTCAACCTTCCTACATTTTCCCACACTACTCCGCTCCCTTCACTGGCTTCCGGTAACTGCTAGAATCCACTTCAAGACACTGGTACTTGCTTACCATGCTGCGAATGGATCTGGCCCTTCCTACATCCAGGACATGGTTAAACCGTACACCCCAGCGCGTGCACTACGCTCTGCATCAGCCAAACGACTCGCTGCGCCCTCGCTGCGCCCTCGCTGCGAGGGGGACCCAAGTTCCCATCGGCGAAAACACGTGGGTTTGCTGTCCTGGCTCCAGGATGGTGGAATGAGCTCCCCATTGACATCAGGACGGCAGATAGCTTGCACATCTTCCGGCGCAAACTGAAAACTCATCTCTTTCGACTCCACTTCGAGCGATAGAACTATTAACGAAGCACTTTTATACTAATAAAGGACTGGCTTATCTAAAGCCAGTTGAGTAGCACTTGAAATGTTTTTGCTCTATGAAGCCTGATGTACTTTTATGATTCTGTTTTCTTCAAGTTGTATTTTGATGGTCGAACGCACTTATTGCAAGTCGCTTTGGATAAAAGCATCAGCTAAATGCAATGTAATGTAATCTATGGATACCTCTCTCAGCACCCATTTGAAACAGAACTGTAAACAGATTTTCTTTTTCTTTATGGGTATTTTACAAATCACTCTCCTTTTAAACTGTATTCTTGTTTTACTGCCATAAAGTATTTCATACCTGTTTTTCATTTATTCTCTTATTGTTTGTATAACTATAATGATCATATGAAGGTGTGCCGCGGAAATAATCTTTTGAATCATTTGTGACAAAACCGTTCTAAACACTCAGAGTCCTTTAGTTCGCAGCTTGTTGTGGAAACAGCTCATTATGTCCATTAGTGCAGCTAGCTAACCAGATGCTAACATCACGGTCCCCGCTAGCACCGGTCCCTCTCTCTCCCTCTCTCTCGATCACACTAAATGCGCTATTGCCACACACACACAGAGCCGAGCTTGAATGACACAAGTACACGTGTATTTCCATGCAACTCTCTGATTTGTGACTTGCCTCTGTTGCATTCACTGAACACGGGAAATTGCATTCCTGGCGTCCTCTCTTGTGTCATGATGAGGTTCACGTAAAGCACGGTTATTAATGTATTATACTATTGATGTGTCTCAAATATACGTCAATCAAGTGGCACCTGCTAACGGGGTGGTGGATGATAGGTTTACAACTAAAAACGTATTTTTCAAACATTATTATTTTTATTTCTTTTGTTATTTATTTTTTTAACGGTCCGCGATCTACCCGCACCACACTCGCGGTCGATCGCGATCGACTGGTTGGCGACCACTGATCTAAAGTAACAGACACAGAATCATCACTTTTGAAACAGGGCTGAAACAGAGGGGGTATTGGGATGCTGCAATGATCTGTTTGGTGTTTGGAGCCAAACACTTCAGAGACATGTTCTGTATATATCTGAGAACTATAATATATTGATGAAGAACAGTATAATAGGGGATCTTTAAATCACATGTCACTTGTTAGACGCTTTTATCCAAAGCAACACAAACACTCAGTACTGTGGACGATCCCCACAGGAGCAACCTGGGGTGAGGCGTCTTGTCCTGGGACTCAACAACATGCCCACTGCGGCTGTGGCTCACAAACATTGCATAGATTGGGATTTCATCATTAGCATTCATTTGGAGTCTTGTTTGTGATAAGTCCTTCTGAGAAATAGTCGAGTAATGACTTCTCCACAGCTCCATCCATTAGTTCACCAGGTAGTCGCTATCCTGTCTGTCTGCCGTTTGGCGAGAGGACACAGAGGGTTAGTCAAAGCTTCTGTGATGAAAACAGCCTCCTGGTCTTATTGAGAGTGAACCGAAAGTTAGCGGGCCAAATCAAATCAAAGCAGTGGGCTGAAAGTGTCCTTAAAGCTCCTTAAAACTGAGGACTGCTGCAGATCATTGGGATGCGTTGTTGTTGTAAACAGTATTTACAGCTGCTTCAATCTTCAAGTTGATGATGTGTTTTCACATTTTAGGTCGACAGCAACACAACAATTCAAAATGCATCATCATGTTGCACTTTTACTGCTGGATGAATTTGCAAACAAGTTCAAATGAGTGATTGCAGGTTAAAGCATTTATTGCAGAACTTAAAGGTTAAAAATCACAGTGGAAATCTTTTTTACAAGATTTAACTGCAGTTCTCCAGAGTTGTAAATCCCCGTAGAGGGGTGTCAAACTCAATTTCATCGCGGGCCACATTCGCATTATGGTTGCACTCAAAGGGCCGGTTGTAACTTTAAGACTATATAAAAATACATATATAAATATTTAATATATATAAAATAATGTGTTATATTACATCATTGCCTCTGCATTGGATTATTATCGGATAGGGTAATGACTTCATAATTAACTACGGCTGAAAGCAGAAGTCTAGGGCAAATAATTGCAAGTCTCTTCAGTGAGAATGTCACAAAATTATTTAAAAGAAAAACGAAATTCTGAAAAAAAAAAGTAAAAAAAAAAACATTTTGAAAAAAAATGTCAAATTCTGAGAAAAAATTCTAATTTGAGATGCATTGTGGGACATGTAGTTTATGGGCAACGTGCTTCTGTAAATCGGCATGTAACCATATCATAGACATATTATATTCTTTTCAAGCCCTTGTGGGGCCACATGAAATGAAGTCACGGGCCGGATTTGGCCCCCGGGCCTTGAGTTTGACACCCCTGCAATTAAACACGATGTTCTGCTTTCCCTGACCTTAAAGAGTTAACAGAGTGGACAGCATGCAGGCATATGATCAGAAGACTCATCTGCAAATCAAACGCGTGGCTGTGTGTTCCCGCTCCTGCACATCATCCAGACTTACAGCTATAGATTGACTATAAAACTCAAGAGGCACTCCCTGAACCCTCATTTATTTTGAACTCCTCGACTGATATTATCTCCAAACTGGCAATGCAATTACAGAGGCCCTGCCATCAATAGTGGATTCCAGCAGTGCAAGCATGACAGAAATCCACTTATTCCGTCTAGTATTGATGTCAATTTACTGTTTCATTACAACTAGAGCTTATGGAGCTGCACATGATCACAACTGAATGGGCATCTTGTTATGGGACCTCAAAGCAGGTTTGGATCCACAGCCGATAAATAATGCATCAGATACTATGCGTAATCATGCACATACGCTCAGCAGAGACTCCAGCACAACAAAGATAGCGATAGATTAGGTGTGAGGGTCTTCTTCTGATGCATATGTATGAGTTGCAGCAGGTTCGGTGATGCTGTCGACTGCAAATCCAGTTCATCATGGCTTTAGAATGATGTCCTTTTTACTTCTGTTAGAAAAATATCACTGGCTTCAGCTTCAATATCAGGATCCATGTATTTATGATCCTCTCAAGAATGGAAGTAGTTGTCACATACAGTACAGAGCATGTGGTACAACTTGTTCCTGAACAGAGAAGGAGTTACAGTCACAAGATGGAGGAATACCGGTTCAAAGCAGTATTCAATGCTTAGTTCAGATTAGCTAAGGCCTGCGTAAGAAATAAACATGACGGTCATATGCCTATCTCCCTAGGGCAGGGGTCGGCGGCCCACGGGCCGCATGCGGCCCTTTAAGCCCTCTGCTCTGGCTCCCTTGAGTTTAGACAAAAATAAGAAGGAAATAAAATAAAAGTATTTGTAGGACTATTTATATTGTATTGCATGGTTGAAAATGTTTCGTATCTTGTATTTTGAGGTGATACTGTGACACATAAATAAAAAACAAAACGGTTTGAATTAGGTCAACTAAAATATGCGTCACATCCTACTACGGTCCCGCGCGAGCGCCTTTTCTTGGAGGCGAATAACCTGACCCCCGGCTCGATGAGCGAACTATGGATAAATCAAAGAAAAGTACCGGAGGAACACAGGATTTAATTCTGTGTGGACAGAGTTATATGCTTTCACAGCAAACAATGCTGGTTTACCGGTATGTTTGATATGTAGAGAGAAGTTGTCAACGGTGGTGCAGCCTTTACGTATCGAGGAACAACAAGGGAGAGGAAGACAGCTGACGATCTTCAGACATAATTCAATGGGGTATGTAATTTATTTCAGAAAACACTTATTGTTATATTCCATGGAATGCTCTTAACGTCCCGATAGCAATGAATATATTATTAAATGCTTTGACAATAAATCCATACAAAAATTAATCTCTGGAAGCCGTGGCGCTGTAAAAAGCACAACCAATCATCTGAGCCGGCCCGGCTAAAGTAACTGGATGGCCTACCTGCCTGTCAGCCTTCCATCTGTGCACAAATGTATCTCGTGCCCTCATTGGTCATGTGCGCGTTCGTGTGTGTTGGAGGAGGGACTCTGTAAGAAAGTCTGAAGGAAGAGGCATATATAGTACTTTCAAATTCTAGCGCACTCGAGCTGGTTTCTCCATTCTTACCTACCCTACCTTTAACTCTTTTTAGGGTGCAGCTATATGTTTTATTTATTTCAAAGTGGGCCCATTTTAATAATATTTTTTTTTCCTGTGCTGTGTTTAATTTATTTTAAAGTAGGCCTGTGTATTATTTGTAATTCTCTTTATAAGAGTTCTTTGTTTCTTATTAGAGGTTAACAGTTTTATATCATGTAATAAATAGCCTAATAAATGCAAAAAAACTGTAGTTTTTGTCTGATATAACAATAAAAAACTATGACATATGTTTTGCGGCTCCAGACAAAAAAATGTTTTGGAAAAAGGAGCAAAATGGCTCTTTTGGTCAAAAAGGTTGCAGACCCCTGCCCTATGGTCAGTGGCGGTTCTAGACCAATTTGACTGGGGGGGCCACTGGGGGGCCAGTTATTTTCTGAGGGGGGCACAATAAATGCAGGACGAAAAAGAGAACTAGACAGTATGAAGTAATTGCGCATAAGAAAACAATGCAATACAGTTATTGGTATTTGTTTCAGTACACTTATTTATTTCAGTTAGATATTATAGTTATTACTGTTAGCTTCAGCTTAAGTTATAGTGCAATGTTTGCACTAACACCATATTTATATAAAAATAAAGGCAATGAACAGTTACATCTCTACTTTACATAAGGGTGTCTGCACAATCTCACATTACAGCAACAAAATCCTGCGTTTTTTGGCAAACCGAGTACCAGAAAATATACATTTAAAAAAAAATATATATATATACTTTTCATTGTTAGGGGGGTCAGAGGTCAGTGTTAGGGGGGCACTGCCCCCCCCTAGAACCGCCCCTGCCTAGGGTCATCATATTTAATCGTTGGAACAAAGCTATCGTATGTTCAACACAGTGTCTCTTAAGCTTCTTCTAGGTAATCATACATCCTGTAACGTACCCAGCTGGGCTTTTGTTATCATGTGCTATCCTCTGATATTGAAAGAGTACATTCAGTATTTTCCCAACAACTACTTCATAGTGTATATTTAAAACTATACGATATTAGATACAATCCTACATATCTAACAAGTACAACACTAGATGTGCACGACGGGTATTTTATATAACACACATGACTAGTATTCTAGATGGCTTACCCTGAACGTCAGTTTTTAAGTTAATATCTAAACTTTTAAGCATAGTTTCTTCTTTACACATTCACTGTTTGTTTGAGTCGCTTTTATGGCCATCTGTTGATATATTTTACCTAATTTTAACCCCCTTTATGCTTTATTGTGTTCATCAGCTTGTTACTATCTTTGATCTCTGTCTTTTGTGTGTTGAGTGGGGAGCGTACAGCGTTTTGTTTGAAAACAGCTGCCTGCATGCTGCTGCAAAAACAAGGCTTTGAGAGCGGAGAGAGTGATCCAAAAGCAATTTTCAAAAAGCAGGCTGTTAAACCAAAGCATACGCTGAAAGACGCCTGAAGGCTCTGTAGAGATCAAAGTAACTGCAGAGGCCCGGATGATATCTTTCCCTTGTATCGTTTTGAGATCGAATATTAATATAGAAAATATTGATTAGAGCAGCCAACATGTTTGGCCTGTCCTACCTTGTGCTTGGATCTCTAAAGAAACAGATTTAGTTGATGATCAGTGAAATACTTATGTACAGAAATGATTGTGCACAAATGCTAATCTAATCTTTGGGATGCTTATAATGTGTGTGTGTTTGAGAGGTGTTGATACCATTTGTTTTGTCCTTGTTGTTTGACTTGTATTGCGTTGCGTTGCATTATACGTCGATGTTATTGTCCTTCAACCATCTTCAAAGGACTCTCCGTCTCCTCTAGGGATTGCTGCAGTTGCTAAAGTTAATAAATGAGAAAAAGCGTTAATGTTTTTGGGGTTGAAACTGAGAAACTATGACTCTGCGAATAGTATTGATCAGGGAAATGTCTGCGTCAGGTGAAACACTTCACCAACCTCATCCTCTCTAATTTGCGCTCTGGCTCGCAGTCAGACCACGAGGACGGCTGGAGTGCTTTCACACCCACCGGCGGAGGTTAAGTCCCACCAGCTTCCTCCATCTACTGACAGCTCATTTGCTAAAATACCTCTTTGCTAAAATGATCCTTTTCTCCCCATCCCTCACCCTTCCCTCCCTCCCTGCCTCCTCCCCTCTCAACATCACAGGTGTAACGCTATCTTTAGCCTGAGGGGGGCAGAATGCCGGAGCAGAGCAACGACTATCGTGTGGTGGTGTTCGGGGCGGGAGGGGTGGGGAAGAGCTCCCTGGTCCTGCGCTTCGTGAAAGGCACCTTCAGGGACACCTACATCCCCACGGTGGAGGACACCTACCGCCAGGTGATCAGCTGCGATAAGAGCGTGTGTACCCTCCAGATCACGGACACCACGGGGAGCCACCAGTTCCCCGCCATGCAGCGCCTGTCCATCTCTAAAGGCCACGCCTTCATCCTGGTGTACTCCATCACCAGCAAGCAGTCCCTGGAGGAGCTCAAACCCATTTACCAACAGGTGGGTGGATAAGTGTCTAGACCAGGGGTGTCCAAACTACTACTACCATTTTGAATCCGCCCTCACTCAGCAAATTATGACTTAAGTATAATAAACTTCTGCTTGTCTTATATTGTACTTCTTGAATATATATGTTACAAGGTATTCATGTGTTAGTTAGCCCAGTGTTCAAATAAATTCAGTCAATTCAAGTTGAAAACATGTTCTAACAAATCTAAGTTGATAAGAAAAAAGCCCAATAACAAATGTACGTAACAACCTTGAAATATACCCTTCATATTTCCTCTTATTATAATCAATCTGAAGCTTCTGTTTTAAGGAATGAGCTGCAAGACAATAAATGACACCCTTTCTGAAGGCATTCTCAAGTATCAAGAACAATTGACATATTGGATTTACTTTTCCAACTTATAACTTAACTTATGAGGCAAAATACCTCTAGTGAGTGGCCCAGCCCTTCTTATATTTGTCTGTAGTTGGCCCTCGGTGAAAAAAAGTTTGGACACCCGTGATCTACATGTATTATAATGAGAATGGAAGTCCAGGATGCATTTATCACCTTCATGTCCAGCTACAAGGATACATTCACAGCTGTTTGTTGTTTTTGATTAAATAATAATAAACTATTGTTGTTGCATGATTCAGACATGAAGGAAGTACTTGGATCATGTACTTAATGTCGTTTTCACAAGTACAAATCCTGCATAATGGATTTTACTTCAGAAAAGTATTTGCATCAAAATATACTTGAATTATGAAAGTGAACACATTTTTCTCAAATGTCCATTTTATAATAACTTTTATGAATTAGAATACAATTTAAAAGTGTGGATGAATGTCCATAACCTCTTAATGGGAGGGTGATTTGAATTACATTTGTTATAGCATTTTCTGTAAGCATCCTTAATCCCAAAAGGAATTTAATGTATAAAATAAATGTGGTGGAGTACACAGCTCAGTATTTCCCACTGACATGTATTTGAGTAGAAACCAAAAGTACCACAACTGTAAAGAAGTACAGTACTTAAAGTCAATTAACTCCATCACTTTCTACCACTGGAAGCACAATACAGAAAACCCCCGAACATTTAAAATAAAACACGGATAAATAAAACAAACAAAATATATTTACGATGTTTCATTTGGTTGAATAAAATAGGAACATTTCGTGTCTAGATGTAAAGACGTTTACAAATATTCTTATCCAATGTTAAATCAATCTTTTTAAAATGTAAATAATTGATGATGTGCACGTCCCAGCCAGAACATAACAGGTGTCTCTTATGTTCCTCCTCCTCCTCCTCTGCAGGTGTTGGCCATAAAGGGAAACGTTGAGGCCATCCCCATCATGCTCGTGGGGAACAAGAGCGATGAGACCCTTCGGGAGGTGGAGACCAAGGACGGAGAAGCCCAGGCCAACCAGTGGAAGTGCGCCTTCATGGAGACGTCGGCCAAAACCAACCACAACGTCACGGAGCTCTTCCAGGAGCTCCTCAACCTGGACAAGAAGAGGAACATGAGCCTCAACATCGACGGAAAGCGCTCGGGGAAGCAGTCCCGCGCCGAGAGACTGAAGGGAAAATGCAGCGTGATGTAAATGGAGGAGGTGGAGGTGGAGACAGGTGGGGAAGAAATACAGAGAAAAGGAAGTAGAGAGAGAGAGAGGAAGGACTCACTAAACGTATCCTCGGAGCAAAATGTTACGAAGGTGTAACGGAAATCTCATCATTCACCTCTGTTTGACCCAACACAGCTTTCAGTTTGGATCTTTACATCAATGTGCATTCTGTGGAAAGGAGAAATGAGCGCAGAATATCAAGAGGCACATTTAAAACAAGAAGTACATGTAGCATCATCCAAGCGGTCACAAAACCTGGCTGTGGGTCTCCGCAAGACCTTGGACTGCAATGACTACAAGAGACTGCAGCAGCAACAACAAAAAGACTGAAGGTTTCTAAAGTTATCCAACACAAATGTTGTCCTCTCTCACTTCTTCACCTAAGCCCGTCCTCCCTACTCAGCTCACACCGCTCGTCACCCCTCACATACCCCCGACTATAACAAATAGACGTAATGTAATTGTAACAGAGTCGATACACTTAGTTAAACTCACTGTTCTTGTGGAAACTCCATATGACGAGCTCAAGGTGTCTGTCGTGCCGGAAAAGTACAGGTGTGATACTGTTAGCATGAATGACATTAGCGCACCCAGCTACATCCCAGAGCAACTCCTGAGGACTCACACGGGATATTTAAATATATTCCATCTAACACGCCCTGCACATTAGTAACAAGTCAAAGGGTGAGGTTTGAAGCATTAACGCTTAATCTCCTCATCCTCAGCCTCTCTCCAGAAACATTCAAAAAAGACCCTTATTATTTATCAAGAAGTCATTCTACTAAAAACTCATCCGCAAACTCTCTAAATGTCCTCATCTGAAGTGGAGGAGCTTCCAGCGGGTAGGCACGTACACGCTACTGACACGACGCAACAATCCTTTTAAGACTTTCATTTAGTACAGAAAAGCTCTGGAGGAAAAGAAGCTGGACACTCGAAACAGAAAATCAAATCTGCCTTGTCTACGAGGATGATACACTCGGATAATCATTGCCGAGACGAAGAGGAAGGTTTTCGGTCCTGAGGTCAAGAATGTCAGTTTACTTTGGCCCCTTCCACGTGAAGGTGTCTCTTCTTTTGCCTTTTTTATTCTTGTTTGCTATCTTTATGAAGCTTTATATCGTCATGTAAGAGTCAGAAAAGCCCTCCTTAAACAAAAAAGCACACAGATAATTAAATAAATAAGGGATACATGTAAAATGGTTGCATACAGATTATTTAATGTGACCTGAATCACTAATTCTGTTTCCTCTTTGGTTGTTTTGGTCACATTACCTCTCACAAGCAGGCGTCGGTAAACAGGAAACAGAATGAGTCACACACACATACACACACATACACACACACACACACACACACATACAGACACAGCATGCGCACAAATGCATTCATGCAAGTGTCAAAAAAAGTCAATCTGAGTATCACTGTCTGACTACATGAAGACAAACGGCGCTCAGCCTCAATGCCCTCACATTGCACTTTATATCATAAACACACACACACATGCACACACACACACACACGACTGTAATTGTTCATGTTGTTGCCTGTTATGTTTAAAGGATCTCCGCTTAACTCAGAATATCCTCGTGGAGCTCTGCTGTATGTCCAAAGTGCATGTTTAAACCTTTTGTTCCTACGCAGGAGCTCTGAATATTGTACACGGTATACACGGGACTGCCAAAAGCACAATACTTTTTTAACTGCATATCTTTTATCGTTTCTTTTTGTATTTCCTTTTTGTACGTTTTTCTTCCTTTTATCTGTGTGATTTTCATCTTGAACATGCATCTGAACACGGAGGAAACAGTCACGATCACCGGTATAAGTGTTGTTATGTGTCCGGTACATGGCACAATGAGGTTCTGCTGAACAACAGGGTTTCATGATGTGACCGTTAGCTGCGGTAAAGATGTGACGTAACCACACAGAATTGTAGGTCGAGTAGGACTCAGACGGGGGACAGATTATTTGCCTACTTTTCTCCGTCTCTAAGGCGGTTTGAACAACAATTTGAGTGGAGGATAATCTGCTCTTGTTTTGTTAAACCCAAAGACGCAGATTATGCCTCGTTTTAACTGTGTGTCCGTCTCTTCTGGACAAAAGCACAGCAACTGTTTCCATCCGTCCTCCTTCTCTGTCTAGATGTGTGCAGCAGAATCAACCACTGGGCACTTTAGGGTGACATTTTACTTGAAGACTTGCTTATTAATCAGCGATGCCTCATTTATAAGCACCATGTAAAACAGGGGTGTCAAACTCAAGGCCCGGGGGCCAAATCCGGCCCGCGACTTCATTTCATGTGGCCCCACAAGAGCTTGCAAAGAATATAATATGTTTGTAATATGGTTACAGAAGCACGTTGCCCATAAACTACATGTCCCACAATGCATCTACAATTTGAATTTTTTTCTTCTAAATATGCATTTTTTCTCAGAATTGAATTTTTTTTCAAAATGTCTTTTAAAATCATTTTGTGACGTTCTCACTGAAGAGACTTGCAATTATTTGCCCTAGACTTCTGCTTTCAGACGTAGTTAAATATGAAGTTATCCGATAATAATTCAATGCAGAGGCAATGATGTAATATAATACATTAGTTTATATATATATTAAATATTTATGTATTTTTATATAGTCTTAAAGTTACAACCGGCCCTTTGAGTGCAACCATAATGCGAATGTGGCCCGTGATGAAATTGAGTTTGACACCCCTGATGTAAAATGTCCCTCCTGCATTGTTCCATCAAATAACAACTTCCAACAGTGTTGTTATTGTACATAAAGCATACGGTAGTTGAATGAAATGTTTATTAGAGCTTCAAGTAAGATGTTACCCATGTAAAGAAAAACTGTCTTTCTGGGAAGTCCTTGGAGTCGTTGCTACAGTAGGAGGTTCGATGTTGCTATTTACTGTAGTTTACAGCTTGATAACGATGCTCATGATATATTTGACACATCCACTCTTCAGCTATACCAATCAGATAATACTAGCGATATGTGAATATGTAACTAAAGGTGCCACTCCATGGCCGTTTCTGTTTTCTGAATGAATCAGTTATCAATGTGTTGTCCTTTGCACTAATGTGAGGTCCTCCTAAACGTTGCATTGTAAAACGTACCCTTTACATGTTAGAAGCCAGGGATGCTCACTCGTACTCTTTCTTTTTGCCATCAGTTCATACTTTAAACCAGGGGTGTCAAACTCAAGGCCCGGGGGCCAAATCCGGCCCGTGACTTCATTTCATGTGGCCCCACAAGGGCTTGCAAATAATATAATATGTCTATTATATGGTTACATGCCGATTTACAGAAGCACGTTGCCCATAAACTACATGTCCCACAATGCATCTCAAATTAGAATTTTTTCCTCAGAATTAGACATTTTTTTCAAAATGACAAAATGTTTTTCTTTTACTTTTTTTTTTCAGAATTTCGTTTTTCTTTTTAAATAATTTTGTGACGTTCTCACTGAAGAGACTTGCAATGATTTGCCCTAGACTTCTGCTTTCAGACGTAGTTAATTATGAAGTTATTACCCTATCCGATAATAATCCAATGCAGAGGCAATGATGTAATATAACACATTATATTATATATATTAAATATTTATATATATATTTTTATATAGTCTTAAAGTTACAACCGGCCCTTTGAGTGCAACCATGATGCGAATGTGGCCCGCAATGAAATTGAGTTTGACACCCCTGCTTTAAACGGATTGTAATTGACATAGTTTGTCCTGGCTTGTTTTAGATGCCAGAAGGATGGAGTGATTTCTGTCTGATGTGTCCTTCAAAAGGTTAAAAAGCTAGAAATAATATCAGTTTATCTCTCAGACAGTTGCCCTGATGTGATGTGTTGCTACCGGCAGTAGTGGTGCACACGCTGCATAAATATGAGCTTGACGCATCTGGTGGGTTAATGCAAAACGCCAGCTTGCGAGCGCATGTTTGTGCAATCTGTTGTTCTGCTGACGTCTACAAGAGGCTGTCCATGTCCCTGCGTGGAATATGATACAGCAGGCAGAGAAAAACAATGGGACAGCGCGTGATAGCGGTATGGACAACAAGCTGGAGTGAGAGGCTGTGCCATTGATAGGAATAGTGTGAACATATTGAGAGCGCTTACACATCCTACAGCCTGTGTAGGGTTCAAATGTGCATGTGAGGAGGCGTGCATGGGAAGTGAGTGAGCGTGCGTTGTGTTGCTTGGGCTGTGTGAGTGTGAATCAGGACAGACACCTCTGCCCCCGTCCTCCCATCGCTTGTCTCATCTTATTTATCAATGAAGCATATTCACTGCTGCTTTCTGTGCGGAAGCCCACGAGTGCATCCATGTGTCTGTCCAATTAGCCACCGATCTGCTTTCCTTCACTCTGGGGTGTGTGTGTGTGTGTGTGTGTGTGTGTATGTGTGTATGTGTGTGTGTGTGTGTGCGTGTGTGTGATGTTGTTGTTGTACCATCTTCGGTCAGATATTTGAAGCTTTCCTTTGGAGGATGCCTACTCATTTCTGCATGAGTCATCTAGAATTGTTCACACACACACAAATATACATACTGCATGCCCTTAGCTGCACACACACACTTATACACGCATATTACTCTCACACACAGTCCTTGTCAGTGAAGCCTGATTCCCTCTCTGGCTGTTTTCCGCTCTGAGCTGTCAGCATTACTTCTCCATAAATCAGCTGTCCGACCCCCTGAAATCGTGACTTTACTTTTATATAATACCTCAGTTTCTTTTGTTTGTGTGTGTGTGTGTGTGTGTGTGTGTGTGTGTGTGTGTGTGTGTGTGTGTGTGTGTGTGTGTGTGTGTGTGTGTGTGTGTGTGTGTGTGTGTGTGTGTGTGTGTGTGTGTGTGTGTGTGTGTGTGGTCTAGCATTACTATACTTGTGGGGACCTAAATCTGTTTACATAGTCACGTGTGGGGACTGGCTTCCCTTATGGGGTCCCCATGAGGGGAATCATTAATGTTAGGGTGAAGACTTGGTTAGGTTTAGGGTTAGGGTAAGGTTAAGGGTTAGGTTAAGGGTAAGGGTTAGGGTTAGGCATGTGTTGGTTATGGTTAGGATAAGTCTCCAGGAAATGCATGTAAGTCAATGTAATGTCCCCTGAAGTGATGTGTGTGTGTGTGTGTGTGTGTGTGTGTGTGTGTGTGTGTGTGTGTGTGTGTGTGTGTGTGTGGGTGTGTGTGTGTGTGTGTGTGTGTGTGTGTGTGTGTGTGTGTGTGTGTGTGTGTGTGTGTGTGTGTGTGTTGTGTGTGTGTGTGTTGTGTGTGAGAGAGAGAGAGAGAGAGAGAGAGATAGAGAGAGTCGGTTGCACTAGAACAGACGGGAGGCCAACCCTGCTCACTCCTGATTGTAGATAGTTGTAAATAGTGTTCAAAGGACTTCATATTTCCGAGATGAGTGTGCAGAGGGAAGGATGCCGTGGTGGGAAGGTGCCGTCACCTGTGTCTCCTTATTGTAGTCAAAGTGTCCAATTCGAAATGACACAGCAACGCTTGCAAAGTTTTCTACAGAGGAGAGCTTCTTAACCCGCTGTATTAAAAAAATAAGCTAAAACTGCAAGTAAAACAGCTTTTGACTTTAAACAGGGTAATCTACGGAAGCCCAAAGTGACCAATATTCTATTTTAAATGAACAATCATATGACCAAATACAGGCTTTATAAGGTAATATACGTGAAATTCTGAAATATTGCAATAATGATTTACTAATTTATTAAATGTTAAACATTGGATCTCCATAGAAATCCACATTGGCAGCTTTTGTCCCAGTTTCTGATTAGGACCAGGCAAAGTTTACGTCACCAGGTACTGGGTACTTGTCATGTTGCATAAGAGCATGTTGTTGTACAGCAGAGGAAGTGTGGATCACATGTGTGTTTTTTCCATAGCAGGATGGGAAACATGATGCTCAAACGAAGGGCAGCTGGTTTATCTAAATACAAAGAAATGTTTGTTGTGTTCTAGTCTAACTATGTTCCGTAAACTCATTCCTACCAACGGGGGCAGGTTGACGTCCTGTTGAGTCGAGGATCTGAAAGAAAACTGACCCCATTAACCTCTCCGCGTCACCCCTTCACATCTTGTCTGATCGCCTTGGACCCTCACGAGCTGTTTTCTGTGGGGCATACAGTGGGGCATTTAGACTCTGTGGGTAAAGTAGTTTGGTACTATCCTGTCGCTTTGGCCGTTCATCCCTGCATGGTCCCTATTGGTGTTCCAGCCAGCATGAGAACAAGGACACAAACTGTGAATCATCTTTGTATTTTTTAAATAAATTCCTCAGCAGGATTTACGGCTTTGTTTTAGCAAATGTTTTATTTCTTTTAAGCACTTGTTTTTTTGTGTAAATTATTCTTTTGGTTTATTTCCTTTTTTCTGTTGGGACTTTTTATTTATTTAACCAATTATGATGTATAGATATTTATTCTAGCAATAGTCTTCCTATTAAGATATACTGTGCTGATGCATCCTCTGAATAACTGAAAATAGCATATATATAAATATATATATATATAGATGATAATAATAATCAAATCTGCAAAATGATTTTCCTAATAAAAATGTGAACTGAGGAGTGTTTCTCGTCTTCTTGTATTTGTTCCTCTTGCTGGTGTATGACTCAAAAACGATTTGATAGATTCCCCTGACTTTTTGCAAAGGCATGAATCCTCATAACCTATGCACTTGTTCCCCTGACTTTAAAGGGGCCTTATTTCTCTTGTTGGGGTTTCTCTTTCCTGTAGTTGTGTTATATTGGTTTTTGTGCATGTAAATATTCTGCAAAGGCCAACATCCCACTCACTCCCCACCTAAATGCCTCAATTGGACTACTTTGATTACCTCCATTACATAGTGACATCACTATGTAACATTTGGCTACAACACATTTTACGTGACACGCTAAGGCGCGTCATCATTTCAAAACGGCTACATAATTCTTTAGACAAACATTTTTGAGTAACCTTCAGCTATGTATGGACTATTTGATGCAAGGAGACAAAAAATAAAATGGAATTTGAAGGCCATTCAACTTCTCCTCGTGGTCAGTGAGGAACTGCTAGAGCAGCCTCCCTCTCTCCTGTCGTTACCTTCTGGACATTTCTGCTGCGTTTGACACAGTGAACCTCCAGATCCTTCTGCAAACTCTCCAAGAACGTGGAGTCTTAGGCTTCTGCTTGGGGATGCTGAGCCCAGTTGCTATGCAGACAGTGTGATGTTGACGCGCGAGGTGTGACCCTGCAGGGGACAAAGGCGCCTTACGACAGGTACAAGGCCTCCCGAGGGGTCGCTGGGGCGTAGATCCACGCAGAAAGGTGAACTTCTACTGGATCGTAGGCTACTGATGCTTCAAGCCATCCGGGGGACAAAAAACGAGGGCGCATTAGAGTGGGCCAGAGAGCGTCTTTCAGTCGTGAGGGCTTCCACCGCTTTTTTCTCATAAAATGAAGAGCCCTGATTTAATTCACTGTAACAACACTGCCTCAACAACATACACGAGGGAGGGGGGGGGAGGGAGGAGAGGAAACACAGAAGGTGAATAGGAGGAAGGAAGTGAGACAAATGGAGCAGGGAGAAGGAGAAAGAGGGGGCTAAAAGGTGAGGAAATGATAGAGAAATGTATAGGCATCAGCATAATTTCACACATCAGTGGGAATGAGGCCAATGCGGTACGAGTTATAAATAGCTCTCCTGTGGTTATAATAAGCAGCTAGAAGTGTGTTTCCATAGAGCTATGAGGGAAACTGCGGCTGTGGAAGTAGAGTGTTTACCTTCCTCTTTGTCTCTGACATGCAGTACATGTAGGCCCCGAGAACGAAGATTTAGAACAAGATGTTATCCTACTCATTGGACCTTTCTGTGGCCCTTTACCGCAGAGAGAACCGTCCACATGCATCCCATGATAATGCAGCACTTTAAGCTCCAGCTCGTGGTGGCGGTGGGCCTGCCAGGAACAGCAGGAGCGGCCCACACCTTCTCCGGAAGAGAAGAGTATACCGCTGGGTCATGGCGCCATCGTGTGGCAGCACAGAGTGGAGAGGAGACATTTTAATGTGAGGTGCACAGATTGACATAATATGCTTTCCGTTATTGGTTAAGTCCCAACATATGATCATATCAAATGGGGCCTAGAAATGTTATCATTTTAGCCAAATATTTGATCCACAAATATTGCTACCTCTACATTTCTCCAGTATGTATTGGTTCTCTTAATGACATTGAATTATACAAAAAAATCTATAATGCTCTCAGTTTGAATTCATTTAATGAACACTGATGTGATGAGCCTTTTTCTGATCTCTTTGAAAAAACTGTTCAATAAAGTTGGTCTGGTAAAGTTAAATCTTTATATTTATATATAAGAAGTGACATAGATATGACATGGAAAAACAAATATATATTTAAGATTGGATCAAATAAGATACTTTAATAGAAAAAATTGAAAAATGTTAAAATTCTGACAGATTTTATTATATTATTAGCAGGAATCTGACAGCTAGTACAAAAACGATCAGAGATTCTATATATTCTTAAGAAGACTTTTAAATACTTTAAGCCACTACAGATCAAACAAGACTTTTTAAAGCTTTCACTAAACTCATACACACTGAGAACAGGAAGACATGAAGACTCAAGTAATATTTAATAAGGCTTTCATTCATGGAGCTGTTACCCAAGTCTTTACGCCTCGAAAACTCACTACATTTACAGGGCTGCACATGCGTTCCCCAACCCCAAAAATATGACTTAAAAACATTTGAAAAGATATCCATTAAATACCCTCGTGTGTGTAGATGCTGCACTCGGTTGATGTGTGTGTGTTGTTTGGGAGCCCCTGGGTTTAAAGGTGCTGTCATCGGATCTGATGGAGGGAGGGAGGAGGGAGGAAGAGGAGGAGGAGGGGGGTAGGTAGAGGAGGTGGACAGACACTGGTAGCGGACGGGGGAGGCGTTTGTTTGGATCGGCGGAAGACCGTGGACGTGTAACCAGCAGAGAGGGTGAGGAAAGCAGCGGATCTGGCCCTTTAAATCACAAATACAGCGCTTTCGGAGGTGAGTTTGGAGAATATTTCGGGTATTTTTCTCCTTGTGTTTAAGAAATGTAACGCGTCTGTGTGGCCCTCTGCAACCCCTGCTTCTCGTCACCGAGGGCGGCTGCAGCGGAGAGGGGCTTCATCAGTGTCACGAATCCGGTTTCCCCCAGCCCTTTGCCGGCAGAGAGGGAGGGGAGGACTGGGGACAGGGTCAGTGGAAGATTTCCGACAGCTCGGCTGGACTGTGAGGACCCAGAAGCCACTGTGTCCAAAAAACCTCTGGATTGTACATGCTCAAAAGGTCGTGTGCTGACAATTAGCATAATAGCGGAACATAAAGTCATGCGCTCCATTCTCGTTGGATGAGTTCACATTGGCCACCGGAGCCTGCCTCCCTCTGAACATGTCACCACCCTGCTCCCACGGATAACAACCGGGGCCTATTTGCAGACCTGAAGCTAGTCTGGTATTCACTTGGGAAAATATATCTAGCTTTGATATGTGCACAAGGTCTGAGTGTGCTTGCGCGCACTGTGCGTATGCGTGTGTATGTGAGTGTGGATAGCCATGGGAGAGAGAGGACATGCTGTTCTCTCCATCAAAATGCCCGCATTGTGTTTTCACATGGTAGAGCAGAAAGCAGGGCCTATAGCGGAGGACATGGTTCCGTACTGCGGCCCGATCAGCTCCGGAGCTGCTGGGATCAATAAGGATTCATGCATATTTGCGCGTCTTCAGAGCGGCATGCATGGGCTCCTGATCGGGGCCTGTCCAGTTCTGGTGATGCTTTGTGTCCAGGCCTTGACAAATAAACTGTTTACTGTATAGCCTATATGTTTGTCATCGGCTTTACATTGAAAACCAAATACATTTGAGGGCGTATGAGAGGAGAGATTTGACAGTGGAGGGGCAGAAACTTCTATTTGTGCTGGTTTGGTGTAGGCTATGCTTCCTTCGCCATAGCAGAAAGTTTGAGAAATCAACAGGCTAAATAAAACAAGGCACTCAAAAAGACTTAGGCAAAGCATCGTTCTCACTTGTAGCCCCCTGTGCCTCTGAGTTTGTTTGCTTTTATTGTTGATGCAAGTCAACAAATACTTTGACATGTCCACACTGTTGTAAGAAAAAGTGTTTGGCTTTTTGAAGAATCAGGTGAGGGTTTGACAACAACAACTATCCTCAAATAAGCTTGTAGTTTTCATTTGTTAGTGTTCATTTCTGGTAGTTTTTTCAGGCTGTTGTCTGTGGACGTTATTTTATTGCACAAGTGTTATTGTACAGTTCAGGACCCCAGGGTTAACATCTTGAGTTGAGTTTGAGCATGTGGTTGAGACTGTTTACTCATGTT
This sequence comes from Gymnodraco acuticeps, assembly GCF_902827175.1. Lineage (NCBI taxonomy): Eukaryota > Metazoa > Chordata > Actinopteri > Perciformes > Bathydraconidae > Gymnodraco > Gymnodraco acuticeps. Next base: position 33,163 of record NW_022991762.1, on the reverse strand, counting down.
AGGGTAGTTTCCAGGGTTGGGTGATAACCCCCTACCGACTGTTTGTTAATACAAAGTATTCCAATATGAAACTTGCTATACAAGGGCCGATAAATACAAGTGTTGCTATTAAAGCATCCTATTAAGGGAGCGTATATAGTGCAATAATGTATGAGAGAAATGCAGCATCAATTGGTTTTATCTAAATAAATGTTTCGTCGGGCATGTTTACGTTTCCAGAAAGTGATATCACTTGACACTCCGCTTGCATACTAAAATCAATACTTTGACATTATCGACAGCTTTATCTCCAGGGGATTATGGGGGTCAATTCAATGCTGCCAAAAACAAGTCTGCATGTGTGTGAGAAATTACAAAAAGTGAATACAACCTACAGAAAGAAAAAGGGGTTTAAGGGTCTACTTAGGGGTAAGATTTGGGCTCAGGGTGAAGAGGATTTAACTTATAGCGTCAGGTTTGGATGTAATAGAAATGCATTTATACAAATGCATGTGCGCACACACATACGCACACGCGCACACACACACACACACACACACACACACACACACACACACACACACACACACACAGCTCTAATTACAGACATGATTCTCTGAGCTGCTCCACATTAGGAGTAATTAAAGCAGGACTCTCCTCCCTGGAGAGGGCGACAGACAGAGAGAGACAGTCGTAACACTCGATGTTATGCACTGAGGGAAACTTCTACGCTGTGCTAAGTGAAAGAAAGAAGCAGGAGGTTTATGAAGGTTTTTTTTTTAATAACTCTATGACAGCACAGGTATAAATGGACCTCCTTTTTTGGATCGGAAATGCAGGGCTGTCCTATCTGATGGATTATAATGGTGTCACTGGTTTTGGTGACAGATGGCATGATGTGAATGATAAGAAGATGATGATGACAGTTTGGCATTCAAGCAATTTCCAATCTCATTATATAAAATCAATTATGAAAACTTGAACTACAATTTTATTTGTCCCGCTGAAAAGCATATTTCTGAGTTCACGTTCAAGTTTTTAGATTAAAATTCAGTGTTAATTTCAACTACAAATGACTGTTTTAAGGCAGATTTCACAGTTTTAAGGCAGATTTCACAGTTTTAAGGCAGATTTCACAGTTTTAAGGCAAATTTAACTCTCAACAGCAACTATCTTAAATCCAGATGGGATCGGTGTTATGAATCATTTAAAAAAGCCCAGTTGTACAAAACTGCAAATGGACAAGACTAACGTTTTCTGTAACCTCACTGGAAAAACACTCATCTCACGCCTCTTGTGTCTTTCCTTTTTTACAGGGACAAGCCAATGCGAGCTCACCTGCAGTCCAGCTCCGGCGTTTTGACTTGGCATTGAATTGTTTTCTTGTCATTCCTGCACCGCTAACATCTCCATCCAGTCACGTTTTCACGAGAGTCCTGTCTGCCACCACCAGCCAGGTAACACTCTATTGTCTCTGTTAAGCCAACGATTATTTATCATGAATACTTAACATACATCTAAACATAATGTAAAGAAAGTATTTCAAGTTATTTTTTGAAAATAGTTCAGCTCCAGCCTAAGTTATACTGTGTATATCATCTCCATAAAGTGTTTATTGATCACTCATTAATAATGCTGTACTATCATTCAGTAACCTCACGGTGGTGCTATAGCTTCGTCAACTGAGGCCATACGACCCCATAAATACAGCTATTAAAAATCAGCAGAGGTGGGAGAAGTACTCAAGTAAAACTAGAAGTACTCAGATCTTGTACTTGAGTAAAACTAGAAGTACTCAGATCTTGTACTCGAGTAAAACTAGAAGTACTCAGATCTTGTACTTGAGTAAAACTAGAAGTACTCAGATCTTGTACTCGAGTAAAACTAGAAGTACTCAGATCTTGTACTTGAGTAAAACTAGAAGTACTCAGATCTTGTACTTGAGTAAAAGTAGAAGTACTCAGATCTTGTACTTGAGTAAAAGTAGAAGTACTCAGATCTTGTACTTGAGTAAAAGTAGAAGTACTCAGATCTTGTACTTGAGTAAAAGTAGAAGTACTCAGATCTTGTACTTGAGTAAAAGTAGAAGTACTCAGATCTTGTACTTGAGTAAAAGTAGAAGTACTCAGATCTTGTACTTGAGTAAAAGTAGAAGTACTCAGATCCTGTGTAGGAATACTCTGTTACAGTAAAAGTCCTGCATTCAAAATGTTCCTCAAGTAAAAGTAGAAAAGTATTCTCATCAAAATATAGTGAAAGTAGCGACAGTAAAAGTAGTCGTTGTGCAGATTGGTCCATTTCAGAATAATGTATATGATATGTTTTATAATGATTGATCATGAAAGTGTTCTCAACGCTGGTAAAGGTGCAGCTAGTTTGAATGACTTTGTTTACTGCAGGGTAGCTGGTGGATTTACTCCAGGTGGAACTAAAGTCTGATTTAACACTTGATTATATTTCACATCATTCATCCAGATCTGTGAAGTAACTAAAGGTATTAAATACATGTAGTGGAGTCAAAGTACACCATTTACCTCTGAATTGTAGTGGAGTAGAAGTACAAAGTAACTTCAAATGGAAATACTCAAGTAAAGTACAAGTATCTCAAAACTGTACTTAAGTAGAGTATTTGAGTACATGTACTTAGTTACTTCCCACCTCCCAAAATCAGTTCATAAATCAGAGGAGCAGTGTAAAACCAATGTTCATATACATTCATATGTATGTAAGTAAACCCAGGATTAAATGTAATAATTTCATCGTTGACTCGTAAAAACATTCCTTTCCTAGCCCTGAATATATTCCACAGAGCTAGAAGCAGTAAAAGCATGTATAAACTACAAAAGTATCATTAACAAAGGTAACAAAACTAAAATGAATAATTATGCAGCGACCCTTAAAGGTATAATCTCATTACCTTTGGAGCTTGCACCAATGCATTAACATGTGTGCTGCAATGTAATGTGGTACAGCACTTGTATTTAAAGTAATCTATGTACTGTGATTTAATGTTTTGCATAATAGGTGACCTTTACGTTTAGTCAAATGTATTTCCCTCTGAAAAGTCAAAGTGGCATATAATGAAATAACTTTAGATACAGTTTGAGGGTAAATTAACGTAACAACAATCAATAAGTTGACCAACTGCAACAACGTTATGTGATTAAATATAGCATATATGCACACACAATATATTTGCTTTAATTTAAATGTGCATTTCCAAACCAGAAGTAATTTGACTTCTATGTCAGATCGTCCGAGGCAAAAACAGAAGACACAACGTATTGAAAGCACGCCGGGTCGAACGTGCACATTGCTCCAAACTCATCTGCATTATCTTTCTCTCTCTCTCTCTGTCTCTTATTCAGTTTTCTCCTGTGTTGGTGTATTCTGATGGATCAGTATGTCTACCACTAATAATATCGCCCAGGCCAGGAAACTGGTGGAACAGCTGAGAATCGAGGCAGGGATCGAACGCATTAAGGTAGGAGGAGATATATGTGGAAGTGATCATTCATCTGATTGTTTTCTCCTTACTATTTCTTCCCCTTCCTCCTTTCTCCTCTCCAAATCAAATCAAAGTTTATTTATATCGCCCAATGTCACAAGAAACGTTGGTCTCAGCGAGGTTTTCAGATTAACGACATAGATTCAAGTTTTAACAGATAAATACTATTACAAGAAAATAATATAGATAGAGAACGCGACATATAAGTGGTCTTCAACCTTCCTACATGTTCCCACACCACGCCGCTCCTCCGCTCCCTTCACTGGCTTCCGGTAACTGCTAGAATCCACTTCAAGACAATGGTACTTGCTTACCGTGCTGCGAATGGATCTGGCCCTTCCTACATCCAGGACATGGTTAAACCGTACACCCCAGCGCGTGCACTACGCTCTGCATCAGCCAAACGACTCGCTGCACCCTCGCTGCGAGAGGGACCCAAGTTCCCATCAGCAAAAACACGTGGGTTTGCTATCCTGGCTCCAAGATGGTGGAATGAGCTCCCCATTGACATCAGGACAGCAGAAAGCTTGCACATCTTCCGGCGCAGACTGAAAACTCATCTCTTTCGACTCCACTTCGAGCGATAGAACTATTAACAAAGCACTTATATACTAATAAAGGACTGGCTTTTCTAAAGCCAGTTGAGTAGCACTTGAAATGTTTGGCTCTATGAAACCTGATGTACTTTATGATTCTGTTTTCTTCAAGTTGATCGAATGCACTTATTGTAAGTCACTTTGGATAAAAGCGTCAGCTAAATGCAATGTAAAAAATGTAATATAAGACAAATAAAACAAAAAGAGAGTGAAAACACAATAAAACAATAGAGTAAATGCCATCAAATGTAGGACAAACATTGGGTAAAACTATAGGCTTGACTAAAAAGGAAGGTCTTCAACACCACAACAGCCCAGATGCATTATTTTTTGTATTGTCCATGTTGCAAGTCTGTGGTCTAAGATTCAAAATTGGCTGAAGACACTCAATATTGAATTTACATTTAAACCCTTTAATATTTTACTTGGGCTTTTAGATGAAGACCGCACACAGTTAATAAATACAACTATTCTTCCGGCTAAAATATACATATTTTTAAAACTCAATCAAGGAGTATTTCTTAATTTAAGGTGTTTGAAGAGTAGATTACAAATACAATCTGTTTTGGAAAAAATTATTGCCACAAAAATCAAAGGGTGGATCAACACGCCATGAAATGGGAATTAATGAGCTCTAACGAAGAGTGGGATTAAAGCAGTGGTTCTCAAAGTGGGGGGCGCGCCCCCCCTGGGGGGCGCAGAGGCATGCCAGGGGGGGCGCGAGAGACCAGGAGGAGAAATGGCTATTAAAAAATAAATTAAAAAAAATAATTCATAAATTGAAACATTTTTGATTCGAAAATAATATGATGCAGTACAGTACTATTACGTCTAGGGTTTGGGTCTCTGTGTTTCATTAAAGCTTGGCACTGTGTGTGTGTGCGCGAGAGAGAGAGCGGAGATCGTTGTTGTTAGCTTCTGGTGCTAGGGAGCTACGCTAATGGGTATAAGGAGTTTTTTCAAGTGGAGGAGAGTCCTCTCCTGTCAGACAGAGAGATTCAGTGAGCTAAAGGGACTCTCTCAGTGTTATCTCAGTGGGGTGTCAAACGTTTTGGTCACCATTAATGTAAACAATTATAAGTTTACTGCTTAAGTTTAAAAGGGTAATTTGTAAAATATCCATAAAGAAATAGTAAATCTGTTTACAGTTCTGTTTCATATGGGTGTTGAGAGATATATCTATAGATCTCTTCATTTTGCTCTCAAAGTGCACCAGATTGATGCTTTTAACTTCAATATTTAAAAATAAATCTTCCCGGGGGAGCTTGCCCCCGGACCCCCCTATGTGAGGTCCACACACCACCTATAAAAATAGCACTTTACCCCTGCTTACACCTATATGCCTCAAGCCTTCATTGTAACTGTCACACTGTATTTGCGTGGGGAGTGTTGCAGTAGAACATTCCACTGTAGCGCCTGGTACATTAATGGGAAACCCTAAATGTTTGAGCACCATCTATGAAACGTCAAGCTACCCCACAGCACCCCAAAATAAATATCTGGCGCCGCCACTGAGCCTGACTTGTGTTGGGGGGGGCCCGACTTTTTTTTTTCTCCAAAGACCTGGCCTGACAGAAAAAGTTTGAGAACCACTGGATTAAAGGAACAATAAATAAGCTTTCCATGTTGTGTTTTTGGTGGTTTTTGGTTGTCAACCTATATTTGTTTGTGAAATGTTGAAGTGATCCTACTGACTGTATCTTTATTTCTTCTGTTTTATTTATTTTTATTTTTGTCTGAGATGGAAATGTCATCTCCTATATGTTAATGTTATGTCCACGTTGTGTCTTTAGCCTGTACAAAAAACACTGTCTGCCTCCCTAATTAAAACAGGAAGTTGGTTCCACAGAAAGGAGGAAGCTGAACGCTCCTGATCTAGTTTTTCAGACTCTGGGCACCACTTAAATACCTGCTCCCCCCCCCCCCCCCCCCCCCCCTTCTTCTTCTGCAGGTGTCTAAAGCGGCAGCAGACCTGATGAGTTACTGTGAGCAGCACGCTCGTACCGACCCTCTGCTGGTCGGGATTCCCACCTCTGACAACCCTTTCAAGGACAAGAAGCCCTGCATCATCCTATAGCCGCCTTCTGACACACACACACACACTCACACACACTTATATACACTTGTGCACATACAGGCACATATAAATGCACACATTCAATACTTAAAATGATCCTCAAACTCATGCAAGCACACATTTCAAGCCTACAAAGACATACAGAAACACACACACACTCCAAAAATAGCCACTCTGGAAAAGCGCCATACTCCGGAGCCACAGCTAGGGGGCAGGTATCTCGTTCTCTTGGTGGCTGAGATCAGTATATCACTGAGTATGATCCAAGGTGCTTTTGGTTATATTCGGTTAATTAACTACAAGTGTCAGCTTAACTTTGAAAGGGATTTGGACATTATTTATCAGTAAGAAAACCGGATTTCTTTCCTTCTTTTGTCAAAAAATGAAGGGGTTGTTTAAAGGATGGACTGCAGTGCCATAGGCGAGGAGTGGGAGGATGCATGTTGGCAACAGAAATGAACGGTTGGCGCTCCCAAACAGGGAGTTAAAACAGGCCTGAGAGCTTTGCCTACAAACCTATTGTGCTAAATCATGGCGGGTAATTTCGGAGCAAGTGGCTGAAGCCTTTGCCTTTTTCAAACTAGCATGTTCCCATCCAACAGACCTCTGCCTGTGGCCTCACTGCGGCCGTCTGCAGCCTTTGGCAAAACATCCAGCTGTGCCAACCTGTGCAGAAAGTCGTCCCTCGGTGCTGATCTGATGTCACCGTTTTCACTGCGGTTCAATATGGCTGCTGTTGGTTGAGATCAAAGTCTAACGTGACATCAGATCTACAGCAGAACATAGTTAACTGCTCTCCAAACACTCGAGCTATTAACCCTGGACGCTTACTGCAATTTTCTTAAGAAATACTTTTGTGTGAACTACATGTATGTTGCGATATTTTGTTGAAGCATTATTTAACAGATAAATATAATACTTTATTTTAATTATTGGTTTGCTTTGAGATAGGTGTTGCCCCTGGCTGGTCACGTTTCTCTTCCTGTTTGAGGCTAGATGCTACTATTAATCAAACAACAGGAGATCTAGTTGTCTAGGGGTATCACCTATAAGCAGATAACAGAAGTATCTTAATCTAGCCGCCCTGTGCTTTACCCCGAGGTCGCGCACTGACCACACCTTTACAGTCTGCAAGGACTGCATGGCTGGAGGGGAAAACCCAAACTGAAAAAAGTAAAAGTGATGCTGTCTTAAAACGTTTAGATTAACCTTTCCCTTTCCTGCCTTCTTCACTTTTGTTTGTGTGTTTGAATTGGCAGTTTTTATAATGTTAATGGATGGAAAAGAAGATATAATGCATTAGATAGTGAAAAGATAAAGGTGTTTGCTTTGTTTGCATCTACAGTAGAGGAAGAGGGAACCACAGTACATCAAAGCAACCTGGCTAAACCAGTCTGAGAGTTTGGGGTCAGAGGCTGGGTCGGTAACAGCCAGCAGTCGATACACGGTTTCCTCTGTCCTCCTCTCCTCCACAATGCTCCTCTCTCTGACAAACCAAACGTGATTGTAAAAGCTGAAGTTGAAGTGAAAGAAAAAATGAAGTAAATAGAAACAAACTAACTGTATAAACTTTATTTCAGACATGTGCAGATTCAGAAGTGATACATTGAAGAGTAGCTGTTATGGGTTTGTTTGTGAGTTTCTTCTGTCTATGGAGTCCATGGAGCCTGGTGAGTTGAGTAGTTCCCTGTACAGTGTTTGTAAGATACACAATCTAGACACAGAACCTCCCTCTTTGGATGTTGGATTTTTTTTAGTACTACTTTTTTTGTTCGGTCAGTCACATATCTGTCTTCATTTCTTCTTCTTTTTCTCATTCAGGATTTAGAGGCTTGGGATAGAGGATTGTTTAAACCAGTGATTCTCAAACTTTTTTCAATAATGTACCCCCTTTGAAAAAATAAACCCCTGATCAGCGCAAAAACGATTTGCTAGGGACAAAAGGCCTAAAGAGGTACAGTACAGTGCTGCACCATCAGTGTCTGATTTATTAAAACAACAACCTTGTAACTGAGAAACACTTAAATGCTACATTTCAAATGTTTACAATCCATCACTAAATTCATGGCAAACCAATTTTAACATCATGCAATAACACTGAGACGACATTAGTTGCATTGAACTGATCTTTTTAATAAGTTGTACTTACAATGTAGTGAAACATGGGCTTGTGCTTCACTGAGGATCGTTGTCATTCTGACAGGGAGGCAAACTGCAGTTATTACACTTCGTGTTTTGAAATATGTGTAACTCTAGTCTATTAATATAAAACCCACACTGCTCAAACTTCGTTACTTTTCCTAAAATTGGTATATTTATCTTATCTTTTTTTTCATTATCATAAAATAAATATCACGTACCCCCTGCAGTACTCCAACGTACCCCTAGGGATCCGCGTACCCCCATTTGAGAACCACTGGTTTAAACCATAGATACAAAAACAAAACATCTGATAGAAACAAAACAACTGTTAGGTTTATTATCGTGTCCTGAACCAACGACCTCTTCACGGTGGCAAAAACCAACCTCCTTTAACACCGGAGCAGCAATGCTGTTCTCAAGTGTTGGTTATGGTCTGCATTTAGGACAACACACACTCATTCGCATAACACACTCTCTTGCTGTTGTTGTTTTAGGTTTGATTGCCCGAAGTCAAAGCTTAAAGGAGCACTAAATGACACGTGCTGCTTTTGATGCTTGATCCCTGAAAAGATGTGTGCAATCATATTTACATTGGAGCATTTAGCCGAGGCTTTTGTCAGCTGTAACGTACAAGACTTACGACTGCTGATGAATCTCAGGGGAGTTGAATCGACTGCTTTTTTCTGTTAGGCTATTTGATCATGAGCCTCCTGCTGAGTTTCTATTAGAAGCGGTGCGAACTGTTGAGCAGTGTGCACAGAGACAAAGCAGGCAGGGGGCAACTTTTGGGCATGTTTGCGACGGAATTAAATGATTATGAGGTACCCTTGACAAATCTTTGAATGTGTCTTTAAAGGAATAGCATGTATGTGCATTTCAGTGTGTGTTTTTGAGAGACACACAGTGTGTAAGAAGGCACAGTATCTCCACATAATGATGTTACTATCACTCAGCCCTCCAATGGCAGGTCAGGATGAGTCTGACCTGAGCAGAGGACACGTTGTGCAACATGTACGGCAGGGGTGTCAAACTCAATTTCATCACGGCCACATTCGCATTATGGTTGCACTCAAAGGGCCGGTTGTAACTTTAAGACTATATAAAAATACATAAATATTTAATATATATATAAACTAATGTATTATATTACATTATTGCCTCTGCATTGAATTATTATCGGATAGGGTAATAACTTCATATTTAACTACGTCTGAAAGCAGAAGTCTAGGGCAAATAATTGCAATTCTCTTCAGTGAGAACGTCACAACACGATTTTAAAAGACATTTTTAAAAAAAAAAGTCAATTCTGAGGAAAAAATACATATTTAGAAGAAAAAAATTCAAATCTGAGAAAAAGTCAAATTTGAGATGCATTGTGGGACATGTAGTTTATGGGCAACGTGCTTCTGTAAATCGCCATGTAACCGTATTACAAACATATTATATTCTTTGCAAGCTCTTGTGGGGCCACATTAAATGAAGTCGCGGGCCGGATTTGGCCCCCGGGCCTTGAGTTTGACACCCCTGATGTACGGCCTCCTCTCACTCAGATGCTACTGTGCTCATCTTTAAGAAGAGGAAAGAAGGGCCTTGTAGGAATATACAATAATGGGAAGCTATTTTTAATGTGATGACCAATAATGACCAAAAACAACCCAGAAAATCAAAAAATGTGTTCAGCTTGTTTTCCCCGCTCATCAAAGCCATTAAAGCAACCCCAATGTTTCTCTGTATAAAGTTAAGCTGGCAGCAAGTTAGTTTAGCTTAAGTGTAAGAGCAAATCCAGGACATTGAAGCCAATTTGACAAAGTGTTGAAATACAACTTCAGGATTTTGTGTGTGACGCCATTGGATATCCAGAGTTATACCCTTTCTTTTTTCATTTGAGCAGGGTTCAAAGAAAATAGTGGTAGGCTTGCTTTATGGGCAAGTGTTGACTTACTGTCTGTCTGGGGATCTTTCTGTCTGATTTCACCGCTGACGTTACATTGGCGGAAATTCTGTCATTGGATTGATATGTCCAAATTGACCAATCAGAATCGAGTATTCAATTAAAGCTGTGTTAAGCTAAGATAACCAGCTTCTGGCTGTCATTCAATTTGAGCAAACAGATAATGAAGTGGTAAACATCTTCTCTAAACCTCCCTGCAATAAATCCATTAATGGTATTTCCCAAGAGGTTAAACCATACCTTTACATTAGATATGTCCCTTTATCTAGAGTTAATTGTAGAGTTGTTCGAAATATAATAACTATACAAACAGAAACTTGACTGCAGTGACACACAGGAAGTAATGCAGAAATCTGTGTTCTTCCCCAGAAATATATACTTCAAAATTGGGCAATTTCTTGTCGAGGAAATCAGAGGCAGTCATTTCTTTGAAAAATGCATTTCAAATTACAACTGCACGAGAATCACACAACATGAAACAAGCATGCACACATATCAGCTCACACACATACACACACTGATGTTGTTCTGGATATGTCTGACAGATTCTATTTTTTACCATTATTGTCATTTCAGTCATTCCATGGCTGGTTGAGCTTAAAATCAGAGAGACAGACGACCTAAATTGCTGGTTTGGCTGACGGCTTCTCTGATTGGTTGGTTTGCCTTATAGTGGCGTATATTGTGTTGATGCTGGTCTTGGGGTTGTCAGGTCGACAGAATGAACAGTGTTAAAGTAGAACATGAAGCTTGAGATGGAAATCCCCTGGTGTTGTGACTCAAAGCAGGCGAGAGTTGAGGCTCCTCACCGGCTGACTACGAAATCAAACATGGCTGAATCCGCCCTGAGCCGTTCCCGAGACTCGTCCTTTGTGTTCTGATCTCCTGTGTATGCATACAGTATATGTATCTTTTGCCTTGATTGATTATGAAGAAAATATATCTATTTTTTGTAACTGTTCTCTGATGTGCCATAACTCATGTTTTCTTGCACACTGTTAATATTTTGTGGATATAGCTGTTAAAAAAGATGATATTGAAAAGTAGATAACATTAATAAAAAGATGATATAATAACAAATACTCTTGTGCAATTTTTGTTTGTAACTTTGCTGACTGCACGCTTGCATGGAGGGCAATCAAAGGCTTCAACCCAATGCAACTTGATGCTTTTTTTATTTTGATTTATTTGTGTTTATTTTGTGTCAATGTCAACATTTTGATCAATGATTAGTATTTACTTTCCTCCTAAAGTGCTCCAACACATTGTACTGATTGGCTAAGGGGTGGGACATCTTTTAAGCGGTTGACCAATCACAACAGAGCCGGCCAGCTAACCAATCAGAGCAAACTGGGCCCTGGTTTGGAGCTTTTTCAACATTGAGCTAACATGTCCCGTAGAGCCACTTAATACTAACCTGAAAATAAGCAGAGTAGGGCCCCTTTAATACAAAAAATTGCAAGATTACAAATATATGAAATACATGAATACAAAGAATAATGCAGATGTGCTGTAGGTTTGTGTTTTAATTAGATAATTGATGCAGTATCACACATTTTCTTGTACTGAAGTGCATCTTCTCTGCATTTCCCAACAACCAGACAACAATAACCATGATTGTTCAGTTATCTTTTAAAAGTTAAACTGTGAATATAATTAAGGGTAAGTTTTGTTAGAGCTTTTGTTTCTATTGTATGTTTACCCAGAAAGCTTCACAGCACCAACAAAAGCTGACCTACATAATGTGGTGAAGCTGAATGGGAGACATGGAACATGGACTGGATTCACTGAGGCTGAGCATGAGAAACATAGATCCTCTCAGGCGGAAACATCCGGGTTATTATGTATTTATTTCAGCAAGGACCATGCATACAAATACATGAATCTCAGAAAAGAGAAGAGATGAATTATGCCAGATTTGAGCTAATAGCTAATTTCCATCTGCAGTCCTCATGATGACGTCTAGAGCACTGTTTAAACATTCAAAACAACAAGTGCTTTCACTGTCAATTCATCTGTTTAAACCTTTTTTTACCCAAAACAGAAATGTAACAGTGGTGGCAGAATTATTCAGCAGGGCTGCACGCTTAATGATCATTTTAAAGATATTGCTAAATGGACTACAAATTGCATAATATGGCAAAAATATGTGTAAATATGTGAAGTAGAGCTGCAGATGTAATTATACAAACTAAATAAAGAAACATTTTGGCCCAGATTACCTCACATTGCAAATCATATCAGTCAAACTAAATGCAATTAGTCCAGCCCTATTACTTAGTGTTTTTACTTAAAGTAGTACAAGTCCTTCATTTCAAATTATATTGAAGTTAAAGTGTATAAGTATTGGCATCAAATGAACTTAAAATAACTAAGTGAAATACTTATTGTGCGTATTAGCTCATTTCAAAATCACATTTTAGATTTTAGATGCATTAATGCTGCTGGATATCTTTTATATTGCAGTTAATTTATAAATTGATATATATTGTGTATAAGCTAATATTCTGCATCTGTAAAGAGTCATTTACTGCTGGTTCAGTGTCGTAAAAAAAGAGCCAAACAACAAGAAAATATTCAGATATAAGAAACTGTAATAATAGAATTCTCACTGTTTTCGTTCCTAAAAAGTCTTAATAATTGTCCACTAATTTTAAAGGTCACATATCAGCTTAGAAATACAAACAAACTCTTCCTGCTGTAAAATATCTGATTAAAGAGGAAAAAGAAAGTGTCAGATTAAATTGCCGGGGATTATAAAGAAGGGAGGGGATTATGATTAGAAACTGTTTGCCTCACATAACGAGGAACCACTGACCCGTTAATGAGGCTCGGAAAGGGGGTGTTTATCACTGACGGAGGGGTGGGGTCCTCCCAAACAATACATCAACACCCAGAGAGACTTTCCCTGTCAGTCTCAGAGTTTCTCTGGAGGATCTCAGCGAGGTAAAGTCTTTGAGGATAATTTGGGAAAATGCCAGAGGAGGAACAGCGAGAGAAACTATCCCGAGTGATCCGGCAGTGGAACAACAACAGACTGGACCTGTTCGAGATCACTGCCCCTGATCAGGTGAGTCCTGCACACATTATTTATCACTTGTATATAGACTCTCCTTGCATTACTTCTATATTTTATTGTATTTACTTTCACTATTTTATCAGTTTTATTGTGTTGCACTGTTGGAAGAGCCTGGGACCTAAGATTTCCATCGACATCACCACACTGTAGCCATGTACGAATGACAATAAAAGCCTTGAATCTTGAAAAAAAACAATGTTTAAAAGTTTACGTTTATTTGTTTTTGTATCGCATCACAGCAGCTGTACTTCCTGTTTAACATGGTGACAAACAACATACACTGCTGTAGGAAGTATAACATTGCAGTATTAAAATACTGTTCTATATAAAGTATTGTTGAGATCCAGGCCTAGAAATCATATTCAACGAACTTAACAAAACATATTTGTTAGGTACAGATCGAAGGGGCCCTCTCCTGCTGATGTTCAGGTGTATATCAGTATGTAGTGTCTCTACTTTAAAGAGTCCTCTCCTGCTGATGTTCAGGTGTATATCAGTATGTAGTGTCTCTACTTTAAAGAGTCCTCTCCTGCTGATGTTCAGGTGTATATCAGTATGTAGTGTCTCTACTTTAAAGGAGTCCTCTCCAGCTGACTGTCCAGTGTAATCACTATGTGTGTCTCTACTTTAAAGAGTCTCTCCTGCTGAGTTCAGGTGTAGTGTCTCTACTTTAAAGAGTCCTCTCCTGCTGATGTTCAGGTGTATATCAGAATGTAGTGTCTCTACTTTAAAGAGTCCTCTCCTGCTGATGTTCAGTGTATATCAGTATGTAGTGTCTCTACTTTAAAGAGTCCTCTCCTGCTGATGTTCAGGTGTATATCAGTATGGTAGGTCTCTACTTTAAAGAGTCCTCTCCTAATGATGTTCAGGTGTATATCAGTATGTAGTGTCTCTACTTTAAAGAGTCCTCTCCTGCTGATGTTCAGGTGTATATCAGTATGTAGTGTTTCTACTTAAAGAGTCCTCTCCTGCTGATGTTCAGGTGTATATCAGTATGTAGTGTCTCTACTTTAAAGAGTCCTCTCCTGCTGATGTTCAGGTGTATATCCTATGTAGTGTCTCTACTTTAAAGAGTCCTCTCCTGCTGATGTTCAAGTTTATATCAGTATGTAGTGTCTCTACTTTAAAGAGTCCTCTCCTGCTGAGGTTCAGGTGTATATCAGTATGTAGTGTCTCTACTTTAAAGAGTTCTCTCCTGCTGATGTTCAGGTGTATATCAGTATGTAGTGTCTCTACTTTAAAGAGTCTTCTCCTGCTGATGTTCAGGTGTATATCAGTACGTAGTGTGTCTAATTTAAAGAGTCCTCTCCTGCTGATGTTCAGGTGTATATCAGTATGTAGTGTCTCTACTTTAAAGAGTCCCTCTCCTGCTGATGTTCAGGTGTATATCAGTATGTAGTGTCTCTACTTTTAAAGAGTCCTCTCCTGCTGATGTTCAGGTGTATATCAGTATGTAGTGTCTCTACTTTAAAGAGTCCTCTCCTGCTGATGTTCAGGTGTATATCAGTATGTAGTGTCTCTACTTTAAAGAGTTCGCTCCTGCTGATGTTCCGGTATATCAGTATGTAGTGTCTCTACTTTAAAGAGTCCTCTCCTGCTGATGTTCCGGTATATCAGTATGTAGTGTCTCTACTTTAAAGAGTCTTCTCCTGCTGATGTTCAGGTGTATATCAGTATGTAGCGTCTCTACTTTAAAGAGTCCTCTCCTGCTGATGTTCAGGTGTATATCAGTATGTAGCGTCTCTACTTTAAAGAGTCCTCTCCTGCTGATGTTCAGGTGTATATCAGTATGTAGCGTCTCTACTTTAAAGAGTCCTCTCCTGCTGATGTTCAGGTGTATATCAGTATGTAGCGTCTCTACTTTAAAGAGTCCTCTCCTGCTGATGTTCAGGTGTATATCAGTATGTAGCGTCTCACTTTAAAGAGTCCTCTCCTGCTGATGTTCAGGTGTATATCAGTATTGTAGCGTCTCTACTTAAGAGTCCTCTCCTGCTGATGTTCAGGTGTATATCAGTATGTAGCGCCTCTATTTTAAAGAGTCCTCTCCTGCTGAGGTTCAGGTGTATATCAGTATGCAGTGTCTCTATTTTAAAGAGTCCTCTCCTGCTGATGCCCAGGTGTATATCAGTATGTATTGTCTCTACTTTAAAGAGTCCTCTCCTGCTGATGTTCATGTGTATATCAGTATGTAGTGTCTCTACTTTAAAGAGTCCTCTCCAGCTGATGTCCAGGTGTATATCACTATGTAGTGTCTCTACTTTAAAGAGTCCTCTCCTGCTGATGTTCAGGTGTAGTGTCTCTACTTTAAAGAGTCCTCTCCTGCTGATGTTCAGGTGTATATCAGTATGTAGTGTCTCTACTTTAAAGAGTCCTCTCCTGCTGATGTTCAGGTGTATATCAGTATGTAGTGTCTCTACTTTAAGGAGTCCTCTCCTGCTGATGTTCAGGTGTATATCAGTATGTAGTGTCTCTACTTTAAAGAGTTCGCTCCTGCTGATGTTCCGGTATATCAGTATGTAGTGTCTCTACTTTAAAGAGTCCTCTCCTGCTGATGTTCCGGTATATCAGTATGTAGTGTCTCTACTTTAAAGAGTCTTCTCCTGCTGATGTTCAGGTGTATATCAGTATGTAGCGTCTCTACTTTAAAGAGTCCTCTCCTGCTGATGTTCAGGTGTATATCAGTATGTAGCGTCTCTACTTTAAAGAGTCCTCGCCTGCTGATGTTCAGGTGTATATCAGTATGTAGCGTCTCTACTTTAAAGAGTCCTCTCCTGCTGATGTTCAGGTGTATATCAGTATGTAGCGTCTCTACTTTAAAGAGTCCTCTCCTGCTGATGTTCAGGTGTATATCAGTATGTAGCGTCTCTACTTTAAAGAGTCCTCTCCTGCTGATGTTCAGGTGTATATCAGTATGTAGCGTCTCTACTTTAAAGAGTCCTCTCCTGCTGATGTTCAGGTGTATATCAGTATGTAGCGCCTCTATTTTAAAGAGTCCTCTCCTGCTGAGGTTCAGGTGTATATCAGTATGCAGTGTCTCTATTTTAAAGAGTCCTCTCCTGCTGATGCCCAGGTGTATATCAGTATGTAGTGTCTCTACTTTAAAGAGTCCTCTCCTGCTGATGTTCATGTGTATATCAGTATGTAGTGTCTCTACTTTAAAGAGTCCTCTCCAGCTGATGTCCAGGTGTATATCACTATGTAGTGTCTCTACTTTAAAGAGTCCTCTCCTGCTGATGTTCAGGTGTAGTGTCTCTACTTTAAAGAGTCCTCTCCTGCTGATGTTCAGGTGTATATCAGTATGTAGTGTCTCTACTTTAAGAGTCCTCTCATGCTGAGTTCAGGTGTATATCAGTATGTAGTGTCTCTACTTTAAAGAGTCCTCTCCTGCTGATGTTCAGGTATATATCAGTATGTAGTGTCTCTACTTTAAAGAGTCCTCTCCTGCTAATGTTCAGGTGTATATCAGTATGTAGCGTCTCTACTTTAAAGAGTCCTCTCCTGCTGATGTTCAGGTGTATATCAGTATATAGCGTCTCTACTTTAAAGAGTCCTCTCCTGCTGATGTTCAGGTGTATATCAGTATGTAGCGTCTCTACTTTAAAGAGTCCTCTCCTGCTGATGTTCAGGTGTATATCAGTATGTAGCGCCTCTATTTTAAAGAGTTCCTCTCCTGCTGAGGTTCAGGTGTATATCAGTATGCAGGTCTCTATTTAAAGAGTCCTCTCCTGCTGATGCCCAGGTGTATATCAGTATGTAGTGTCTCTACTTTAAAGAGTCCTCTCCTGCTGATGTTCATGTGTATATCAGTATGTAGTGTCTCTACTTTAAGAGTCCTCTCCAGCTGATGTCCAGGTGTATATCACTATGTAGTGTCTCTACTTTAAAGAGTCCTCTCCTGCTGATGTTCAGGTGTAGTGTCTCTACTTTAAAGAGTCCTCTCCTGCTGATGTTCAGGTGTATATCAGTATGTAGTGTCTCTACTTTAAAGAGTCCTCTCATGCTGATGTTCAGGTGTATATCAGTATGTAGTGTCTCTACTTTAAAAAGACTCCTCTCCTGCTGATGTTCAGGTGTATATCAGTATGTAGTTGTCTCTACTTTAAAGAGTCCTCTCCTGCTGATGTTCAGGTGTATATCAGTATGTAGCGTCTCTACTTTAAAGAGTCCTCTCCTGCTTGATGTTCAGGTGTATATCAGTATGTAGTGTCTCTACTTTAAAGAGTCCTCTCCTGCTGATGTTCAGGTGTATATCAGTATGTAGTGTCTCTACTTTAAAGAGTCCTCTCCTGCTGATGTTCAGGTGTATATCAGTATGTAGTGTCTCTACTTTAAAGAGTCCTCTCCTGCTGATGTTCAAGTTTATATCAGTATGTAGTGTCTCTACTTTAAAGAGTCCTCTCTTGCTGAGGTTCAGGTGTATATCAGTATGTAGTGTCTCTACTTTAAAGAGTTCTCTCCTGCTGATGTGCAGGTGTATATCAGTATGTAGTGTCTCTACTTTAAAGAGTCCTTCTCCTGCTGATGTTCAGGTGTATATCAGTACGTAGTGTGTCTAATTTAAAGAGTCCTCTCCTGCTGATGTTCAGGTGTATATCAGTATGTAGTGTCTCTACTTTAAAGAGTCCTCTCCTGCTGATGTTCAGGTGTATATCAGTATGTAGTGTCTCTACTTTAAAGAGTCCTCTCCTGCTGATGTTCAGGTGTATATCAGTATGTAGTGTCTCTACTTTAAAGAGTCCTCTCCTGCTGATGTTCAGGTGTATATCAGTATGTAGTGTCTCTACTTTAAAGAGTTCTCTCCTGCTGATGTTCCGGTATATCAGTATGTAGTGTCTCTACTTTAAAGAGTCCTCTCCTGCTGATGTTCCGGGTATATCAGTATGTAGTGTCTCTACTTTAAAGAGTCCTTCTCCTGCTGATGTTCAGGTGTATATCAGTATGTAGCTGTCTCTACTTTAAAGAGTCCTCTCCTGCTGATGTTCAGGTGTATATCAGTATGTAGCGTCTCTACTTTAAAGAGTCCTCTCCTGCTGATGTTCAGGTGTATATCAGTATGTAGCGTCTCTACTTTAAAGAGTCCTCTCCTGCTGATGTTCAGGTGTATATCAGTATGTAGTCGTCTCTACTTTAAAGAGTCTCTCCTGCTGTGTTCAGGTGTATATCAGTATGTAGTGTCCTCTACTTTAAAGAGTTCCTCTCCTGCTGATGTTCAGGTGTATATCAGTATGTAGTGTCTCTACTTTAAAGAGTCCTCTCCTGCTGATGTTCAGGTGTATATCAGTATGTAGTGTCTCTACTTTAAAGAGTCCTCTCCTGCTGATGTTCAGGTGTATATCAGTATGTAGGTCTCTACTTTAAAGAGTCCTCTCCTGCTGATGTTCAGTGTATATCAGTATGTAGTGTCCTCTACTTTAAAGAGTCCTCTCCTGCTGATGTTTCAGGTGTATATCAGTATGTAGTGTCTCTACTTAAAGAGTCTCTCCTGCTGATGTTCAGGTGTATATCAGTATGTAGTGTCTCTACTTTAAAGAGTCCTCTTCCTGCTGATGTTCAGGTGTATATCAGTATGTAGTGTCTCTACTTTAAAGAGTCTCTCCTGCTGATGTTCAAGGTGTATATCAGTATGTAGGGTCTCTACTTTAAAGAGTCCTCTCCTGCTGATGTTCAGGTGTATATCACGTATGTAGTGTCTCTACTTTAAAGATCCTCTCCTGCTGATGTTCAGGTGTATATCAGTATTGAGTGTCTCTACTTTAAAGAGTCCTCTCCTGCTGATGTTCAAGGTGTATATCAGTATTGTAGTGTCTCTACTTTAAAGAGTCCTCTCCTGCTGATGTTCCGGTGTATATCAGTATGTAGTGTCTCTTACTTTAAAGAGTCCTCTCCGTGATGTCAGGTGTGATATCAGTATTAGTGTCTCTACTTTAAGAGTCCTCTCTGCTGATGTTCAGGTGTATATCAGTATGTAGTGTCTCTACTTTAAAGAGTCCTCTCCTGCTGATGCTGTCAGGTGTATATCAGTATGTAGTGTCTCTACTTTAAAGAGTCCTCTCCTGCTGATGTTCAGGTGTATATCAGTATGTAGTTGTCTCTACTTTAAAGAGTCTCTCCTGCTGATGTTCAGGTGTATATCAGTATGTAGTGTCTCTACTTTAAAGAGTCCTCTCCTGCTGATGTTCAGGTGTATATCAGTATGTAGTGTCTCTACTTTAAAGAGTCCTCTCCTGCTGATGTTCAGGTGTATATCAGTATGTAGTGTCTCTACTTTAAAGAGTCCTCTCCTGCTGATGTTCAGGTGTATATCAGTATGTAGTGTCTCTACTTTAAAGAGTCCTCTCCTGCTGATGTTCAGGTGTATATCAGTATGTAGTGTCTCTACTTTAAAGAGTCCTCTCCTGCTGATGTTCAGGTGTATATCAGTATGTAGTGTCTCTACTTTAAAGAGTCCTCTCCTGCTGATGTTCAGGTGTATATCAGTATGTAGTGTCTCTACTTTAAAGAGTCCTCTCCTGCTGATGTTCAGGTGTATATCAGTATGTAGTGTCTCTACTTTAAAGAGTCCTCTCCTGCTGATGTTCAGGTGTATATCAGTATGTAGTGTCTCTACTTTAAAGAGTCCTCTCCTGCTGATGTTCAGGTGTATATCAGTATGTAGTGTCTCTACTTTAAAGAGTCCTCTCCTTGCTGATGTTCAGGTGTATATCAGTATGTAGTGTCTCTACTTTAAAGAGTCCTCTCCTGCTGATGTTCAGGTGTATATCAGTATGTAGTGTCTCTACTTTAAAGAGTCCTCTCCTGCTGATGTTCAGGTGTATATCAGTATGTAGTGTCTCTACTTTAAAGAGTCCTCTCCTGCTGATGTTCAGGTGTATATCAGTATGTAGTGTCTCTACTTTAAAGAGTCCTCTCCTGCTGATGTTCAGGTGTATATCAGTATGTAGTGTCTCTACTTTAAAGAGTCCTCTCCTGCTGATGTTCAGGTGTATATCAGTATGTAGTGTCTCTACTTTAAAGAGTCCTCTCCTGCTGATGTTCAGGTGTATATCAGTATGTAGTGTCTCTACTTTAAAGAGTCCTCTCCTGCTGATGTTCAGGTGTATATCAGTATGTAGTGTCTCTACTTTAAAGAGTCCTCTCCTGCTGATGTTCAGGTGTATATCAGTATGTAGTGTCTCTACTTTAAAGAGTCCTCTCCTGCTGATGTTCAGGTGTATATCAGTATGTAGTGTCTCTACTTTAAAGAGTCCTCTCCTGCTGATGTTCAGGTGTATATCAGTATGTAGTGTCTCTACTTTAAAGAGTCCTCTCCTGCTGATGTTCAGGTGTATATCAGTATGTAGTGTCTCTACTTTAAAGAGTCCTCTCCTGCTGATGTTCAGGTGTATATCAGTATGTAGTGTCTCTACTTTAAAGAGTCCTCTCCTGCTGATGTTCAGGTGTATATCAGTATGTAGTGTCTCTACTTTAAAGAGTCCTCTCCTGCTGATGTTCAGGTGTATATCAGTATGTAGTGTCTCTACTTTAAAGAGTCCTCTCCTGCTGATGTTCAGGTGTATATCAGTATGTAGTGTCTCTACTTTAAAGAGTCCTCTCCTGCTGATGTTCAGGTGTATATCAGTATGTAGTGTCTCTACTTTAAAGAGTCCTCTCCTGCTGATGTTCAGGTGTATATCAGTATGTAGTGTCTCTACTTTAAAGAGTCCTCTCCTGCTGATGTTCAGGTGTATATCAGTATGTAGTGTCTCTACTTTAAAGAGTCCTCTCCTGCTGATGTTCAGGTGTATATCAGTATGTAGTGTCTCTACTTTAAAGAGTCCTCTCCTGCTGATGTTCAGGTGTATATCAGTATGTAGTGTCTCTACTTTAAAGAGTCCTCTCCTGCTGATGTTCAGGTGTATATCAGTATGTAGTGTCTCTACTTTAAAGAGTCCTCTCCTGCTGATGTTCAGGTGTATATCAGTATGTAGTGTCTCTACTTTAAAGAGTCCTCTCCTGCTGATGTTCAGGTGTATATCAGTATGTAGTGTCTCTACTTTAAAGAGTCCTCTCCTGCTGATGTTCAGGTGTATATCAGTATGTAGTGTCTCTACTTTAAAGAGTCCTCTCCTGCTGATGTTCAGGTGTATATCAGTATGTAGTGTCTCTACTTTAAAGAGTCCTCTCCTGCTGATGTTCAGGTGTATATCAGTATGTAGTGTCTCTACTTTAAAGAGTCCTCTCCTGCTGATGTTCAGGTGTATATCAGTATGTAGTGTCTCTACTTTAAAGAGTCCTCTCCTGCTGATGTTCAGGTGTATATCAGTATGTAGTGTCTCTACTTTAAAGAGTCCTCTCCTGCTGATGTTCAGGTGTATATCAGTATGTAGTGTCTCTACTTTAAAGAGTCCTCTCCTGCTGATGTTCAGGTGTATATCAGTATGTAGTGTCTCTACTTTAAAGAGTCCTCTCCTGCTGATGTTCAGGTGTATATCAGTATGTAGTGTCTCTACTTTAAAGAGTCCTCTCCTGCTGATGTTCAGGTGTATATCAGTATGTAGTGTCTCTACTTTAAAGAGTCCTCTCCTGCTGATGTTCAGGTGTATATCAGTATGTAGTGTCTCTACTTTAAAGAGTCCTCTCCTGCTGATGTTCAGGTGTATATCAGTATGTAGTGTCTCTACTTTAAAGAGTCCTCTCCTGCTGATGTTCAGGTGTATATCAGTATGTAGTGTCTCTACTTTAAAGAGTCCTCTCCTGCTGATGTTCAGGTGTATATCAGTATGTAGTGTCTCTACTTTAAAGAGTCCTCTCCTGCTGATGTTCAGGTGTATATCAGTATGTAGTGTCTCTACTTTAAAGAGTCCTCTCCTGCTGATGTTCAGGTGTATATCAGTATGTAGTGTCTCTACTTTAAAGAGTCCTCTCCTGCTGATGTTCAGGTGTATATCAGTATGTAGTGTCTCTACTTTAAAGAGTCCTCTCCTGCTGATGTTCAGGTGTATATCAGTATGTAGTGTCTCTACTTTAAAGAGTCCTCTCCTGCTGATGTTCAGGTGTATATCAGTATGTAGTGTCTCTACTTTAAAGAGTCCTCTCCTGCTGATGTTCAGGTGTATATCAGTATGTAGTGTCTCTACTTTAAAGAGTCCTCTCCTGCTGATGTTCAGGTGTATATCAGTATGTAGTGTCTCTACTTTAAAGAGTCCTCTCCTGCTGATGTTCAGGTGTATATCAGTATGTAGTGTCTCTACTTTAAAGAGTCCTCTCCTGCTGATGTTCAGGTGTATATCAGTATGTAGTGTCTCTACTTTAAAGAGTCCTCTCCTGCTGATGTTCAGGTGTATATCAGTATGTAGTGTCTCTACTTTAAAGAGTCCTCTCCTGCTGATGTTCAGGTGTATATCAGTATGTAGTGTCTCTACTTTAAAGAGTCCTCTCCTGCTGATGTTCAGGTGTATATCAGTATGTAGTGTCTCTACTTTAAAGAGTCCTCTCCTGCTGATGTTCAGGTGTATATCAGTATGTAGTGTCTCTACTTTAAAGAGTCCTCTCCTGCTGATGTTCAGGTGTATATCAGTATGTAGTGTCTCTACTTTAAAGAGTCCTCTCCTGCTGATGTTCAGGTGTATATCAGTATGTAGTGTCTCTACTTTAAAGAGTCCTCTCCTGCTGATGTTCAGGTGTATATCAGTATGTAGTGTCTCTACTTTAAAGAGTCCTCTCCTGCTGATGTTCAGGTGTATATCAGTATGTAGTGTCTCTACTTTAAAGAGTCCTCTCCTGCTGATGTTCAGGTGTATATCAGTATGTAGTGTCTCTACTTTAAAGAGTCCTCTCCTGCTGATGTTCAGGTGTATATCAGTATGTAGTGTCTCTACTTTAAAGAGTCCTCTCCTGCTGATGTTCAGGTGTATATCAGTATGTAGTGTCTCTACTTTAAAGAGTCCTCTCCTGCTGATGTTCAGGTGTATATCAGTATGTAGTGTCTCTACTTTAAAGAGTCCTCTCCTGCTGATGTTCAGGTGTATATCAGTATGTAGTGTCTCTACTTTAAAGAGTCCTCTCCTGCTGATGTTCAGGTGTATATCAGTATGTAGTGTCTCTACTTTAAAGAGTCCTCTCCTGCTGATGTTCAGGTGTATATCAGTATGTAGTGTCTCTACTTTAAAGAGTCCTCTCCTGCTGATGTTCAGGTGTATATCAGTATGTAGTGTCTCTACTTTAAAGAGTCCTCTCCTGCTGATGTTCAGGTGTATATCAGTATGTAGTGTCTCTACTTTAAAGAGTCCTCTCCTGCTGATGTTCAGGTGTATATCAGTATGTAGTGTCTCTACTTTAAAGAGTCCTCTCCTGCTGATGTTCAGGTGTATATCAGTATGTAGTGTCTCTACTTTAAAGAGTCCTCTCCTGCTGATGTTCAGGTGTATATCAGTATGTAGTGTCTCTACTTTAAAGAGTCCTCTCCTGCTGATGTTCAGGTGTATATCAGTATGTAGTGTCTCTACTTTAAAGAGTCCTCTCCTGCTGATGTTCAGGTGTATATCAGTATGTAGTGTCTCTACTTTAAAGAGTCCTCTCCTGCTGATGTTCAGGTGTATATCAGTATGTAGTGTCTCTACTTTAAAGAGTCCTCTCCTGCTGATGTTCAGGTGTATATCAGTATGTAGTGTCTCTACTTTAAAGAGTCCTCTCCTGCTGATGTTCAGGTGTATATCAGTATGTAGTGTCTCTACTTTAAAGAGTCCTCTCCTGCTGATGTTCAGGTGTATATCAGTATGTAGTGTCTCTACTTTAAAGAGTCCTCTCCTGCTGATGTTCAGGTGTATATCAGTATGTAGTGTCTCTACTTTAAAGAGTCCTCTCCTGCTGATGTTCAGGTGTATATCAGTATGTAGTGTCTCTACTTTAAAGAGTCCTCTCCTGCTGATGTTCAGGTGTATATCAGTATGTAGTGTCTCTACTTTAAAGAGTCCTCTCCTGCTGATGTTCAGGTGTATATCAGTATGTAGTGTCTCTACTTTAAAGAGTCCTCTCCTGCTGATGTTCAGGTGTATATCAGTATGTAGTGTCTCTACTTTAAAGAGTCCTCTCCTGCTGATGTTCAGGTGTATATCAGTATGTAGTGTCTCTAC
Organism: Gymnodraco acuticeps; assembly: GCF_902827175.1. NCBI lineage: Eukaryota > Metazoa > Chordata > Actinopteri > Perciformes > Bathydraconidae > Gymnodraco > Gymnodraco acuticeps. Next base: position 8,720 of record NW_022991762.1, on the reverse strand, counting down.
TTTAAAGAGTCCTCTCCTGCTGATGTTCAGGTGTATATCAGTATGTAGTGTCTCTACTTTAAAGAGTCCTCTCCTGCTGATGTTCAGGTGTATATCAGTATGTAGTGTCTCTACTTTAAAGAGTCCTCTCCTGCTGATGTTCAGGTGTATATCAGTATGTAGTGTCTCTACTTTAAAGAGTCCTCTCCTGCTGATGTTCAGGTGTATATCAGTATGTAGTGTCTCTACTTTAAAGAGTCCTCTCCTGCTGATGTTCAGGTGTATATCAGTATGTAGTGTCTCTACTTTAAAGAGTCCTCTCCTGCTGATGTTCAGGTGTATATCAGTATGTAGTGTCTCTACTTTAAAGAGTCCTCTCCTGCTGATGTTCAGGTGTATATCAGTATGTAGTGTCTCTACTTTAAAGAGTCCTCTCCTGCTGATGTTCAGGTGTATATCAGTATGTAGTGTCTCTACTTTAAAGAGTCCTCTCCTGCTGATGTTCAGGTGTATATCAGTATGTAGTGTCTCTACTTTAAAGAGTCCTCTCCTGCTGATGTTCAGGTGTATATCAGTATGTAGTGTCTCTACTTTAAAGAGTCCTCTCCTGCTGATGTTCAGGTGTATATCAGTATGTAGTGTCTCTACTTTAAAGAGTCCTCTCCTGCTGATGTTCAGGTGTATATCAGTATATAGTGTCTCTACTTTAAAGAGTGTCTGTGCTGCAGCACCTCTTTTCACCCTCTGTCTGAAACCAGAGCCCAGTCTGCTCTGATTGGTTAGCTGGCCAGCTCTGTTGTGATCAACAGCTTAGAGATGTCCCGCCCCTAGCCCCAGTTGGAGCGCTAGGAAAACGTAGAGACGATTTGTAGTGTTTTACAGAACCCCTGATCCAAATAACTTGATGCATGCGCCCATTCGTTCTGTGTTCTTTCAGAATTTGGAGTTTCATGGCGTGATGCGTTTCTACCTGGAGGACGGAGTCTCAGGAAACGTAGCGACTAAGTGTCTGCGGGTCAGCAGCAGCTGGAAAACTCTGGAAGTCATCGACACGCTGTCGGAGAAATTCAGACCTGACATGAAGATGCTGACGATGAGCTATTCTCTGTTCGAGATCCATGCCAACAAAGGTCAACACTCCACTCAAACTGCATTTTAAGATGGCAGTTTAGTTGGTGATTAATGAAGTTGATGACACTCATTGATAAATGTTTGCAGCTGTTGTTTATTTAAGAGTACTTTCTGTGTGTTTTTGTGTTTTAAGAGCGTAAACTGGAAGTGGATGACAGTCCGTTGGTCGTTCAGCTGAACTGGAACAGAGACAACAGAGAGGGACGCTTCGTGCTCAAAAAAGACCAGAAAAGTTTGGAGGTACAGCTCAAAGACGTTCATTAAATCTGCAGTTTAAACACTTTTCACCACACAATCTCACTTATATGTCCTTTTTTATGAAAGATAAAGGAGAAGAGTCAGGAGAAGGAGAAAGGAGGTGTGATGCAGAGCTTCAAGAGGACGATGTCCAGGAAAGACAAGAAGAAAGACAAGAACAGAAATAAAGAAACGGAGAAGAGGTAAAATACTACTGATTTTTCACCATCATATTTCTGCGTAATGTCCAGATTAACATATTTCCCTTTTAAACAAATATCCAGGTCCACGGAGAATCTGATGAACAACAACAGCATTTATGTTTCTGACTACGAGACAAAAAAGAGCGGTGGCCTCGGTAAGAAAAATCTACAAACCTAATAAATCTAATCTAATCCTGTCACGAACGAGCTGAGAACCAAAATGCAAAACACGGGAGACCAGGGAAAGTCGGTAACCAGCTTTATTATAAAATGTTTCAACTGAAAAGATCTGGCATAAGACAAACCGGCAGACAGTAGGCAAAGGGCTGGTCGGGATAAGGCGAGGGTTCCAGGAGCAGGCAAGGCAGAATAGTCCGGTTACAGGCAGGGTCAGGAAACAGACCAGGCAGGCTGGTCAGGGACAAGCCAGGTCGAAACCGGGAGAGCAATCATGGAGGTAATGCTGAAAATAACTGCATGTGTAACCCCGGTGTAGTGTCCCCTCGGCAACAGATCACTCAGAGCTGGTGATTACTTCCGTTTATTTCCTGCGTTTCAATGGACAACATAAAAAGGACACGTGAGCTGCGTTTCTCAAGAGATCCTCACGCGCTATGACTGTCCAATAATCAACAACAAAACATCAATGATCGTATAGTGGTAGTATTTTCATAAGCAATGTGACACATTAAACATAAACAAACTGGTGTACAAAACTCAAATACAGGCGTTTCAATGGACAACATAAAAAGGACACGTGCGTTCTAGAGAAATAGCACCACAATCACGTTAGCTTATTAGCTCAGATTAGCTATTGATGATCACATTAATAAATCATATAAAACAAATAGCCAATCACACAAAAAACATGTTGCTATGAGCATTAAACGACTACAATTAAACTAAACAAACACAACAGATCGTTATTGTCCTAATAAAATAAAAACATACATTTTGTCCACCGACATAATACAATAGCACCTCTCAAGAGATCCTCACGTGCTATGATAATCTCCAATCTCACACAATCCATTGCCGTAACAAAGCTACAGTAATGCAGGCACACGTTTATAACACCAGATGGCGTAATTCTCCAATTTAACCAGGATTGTACACCAACCTTTATAACTCTGTTACTACACATGCTGCGAAGTACGATCTGGCACTGAGGCTGAAGCCACACGAGGACGATAACGCAAACGGACCGAAATCAGACTTACCGCGCATGGTTGCCATGGTTGCCATTCTGCTTATTCTCCGCTGTGGACGCTCTGGCTCTTTTTCTCCCTCCCCGAGGCAAGCGCTCTCCAGTCGTCCACCAGCAGATGAAAAACACCCACCTCTCCGCCTCTTCCAAGGGACGAGGGGGCCGTGCGCCAGAGTTTCAGTTAGATTTTTTTTCACCTGTCAACATGTCCGTTAAAGTTTAAATCTTCAGGACAAAAGTTGAAAAGTGCCGGTCAGAGGTCTTCTTTGTTATTTATTGAGCTTTAAAACTAAATTGATAACGACTCTATATAATAATATAAGAATACAAAACGGAGCCTCTCTCTTCCTCCCCCTCTTCTGACAGTCCAGGAGCTGATCTCTGAGCAGGAGAGGTGGGGCTATTGCTTCATCATTATCAGGACATGATCCTATAGGCGTAAACACGGAGCCGTTTCCCCCCCAGAGCGTTTCGTTCGCAGATCTACCCACCTAGGGACCCGTTATCGTTATCGTTTTATGCGTTTCCATGTCGGCCTTGTGTGGCCGAACCGTCTATCAGGGGTATTCAACTAAAATTCAACGAGGTCCAGAGAAAATCTCCCCATGCAAAGGTCTGGAACATCAAAATGTCTAAGTTGCTTTATGAATTAGTGTGATATATATTGAAGTAGCCTGTAGCTTTTCAACGTCTGCATGTAATCAACAACTGACTGCCAATCAAATAAAGAAAGTACAATTCATAAACAATATTTATTGTCAATTAGCATTGAACTATACAGATAATAAAATACTGTGGATATGTGTAATGTTCCTCTCGGGCTGCATTTAAAAATAAATAGGAAAATAAATAAAATAGCTTTTGAAAATGTGTGCATCTTAAAAGTGCTTAATTTTAGATAAATAAAATAAAGTGTAGCAGCAGCTTGAGTTTCTCTTTTTCTTTGTTAACCGTTTCACATCATGACTTAACAGTTTCAGACGATTATAGAACAATATCAGTCTTTACACATCATAACAATTGAACAGTTTTAAAGTTTCTCTTTCTTTCCCTCTTATATTGCAGTCCCTCACTCACTTTTTTTTATTCAGTGCGAGAATTGAGCTTGAAATCTGGGCTGAAATGGTGTCAGGGCCATTCTCATACACACATGCAGGTGCTCATTTTAGCCTCGGTTAGCCTGCCCTGGAACGATATTTATTTTTTGACCTCAGTTCTGACTTGAGAGGGAATGTTTGGTCAAACACTTTGTGTTTTGTCTCATAGTGGCGTTTTGGCACTTTTAATGAGCGCCACGGTCTCTGAACAAATGAGACACACTGGTCTGTGCTCCCAGTGGGCAGGATGAACATGAATGAGTCCGTCCACTCAGGGTTAAAAGCTCTGTTCTCACTGTCCACTTTCTCTGGAGAGCGCCATGTGTAATTATTTGTCTCTCCCTGTCTGCCGCTAACACGCCTGTTCACTCTCCTCTCGCTTCTCTCCTCTGTATCGCTAATTATTCTCTTCACTCACTTTCCTCTCCTCTTCTCTCTGCCGCTCTGATCGTCTCTTCTTCTGTGTTTCTCTCCCTGTATCGCTCACTCGTCTCTTTCGCCCCCTGTCGGCAGCGGTTAAAATAGAATCGCCCGTCAAAATTGAAATCCCCTATTAATGTATTGATTATAGGTCCGGGTCCGTATAGGTCGGCGTCTGGGTCTGGACCGCGGTCCGCTTGTTGCCGACCCCTCGTCATGACGTGCTGAAGCACCCCCCAGGATTGCCAAAGCACCCCCTAAGCACCCCCAAGAAATATGTGGTTTTTTTTCTTTTTTTCCGAAAATTATTATTATTTTTATTAAATTAAATCAGAAAAATTATTGATTACATCAATGCAAATGTGAAACAAATAAATGTTTGACCAAAAACATAAAGCCAACACAGGTGATATGATTAGGCCAATGGCCAGCACCCATTCGATGTTTGACCTACCTATAGGCTAAATTACTTTGTGACACTTGAGTGACTTCCTGTTAGCTGGAGCCCCAAATGATTTGCTAACAGCAAAGTGACAAATGGATCGTTTTTTTAGTCCTTAAACGTCCACGTGTGGACACTCAATCAAAACCACCTGAAAGCGAGAGGGATTCTGCACATAATAGGCCTCGTGAGTACAAGTAGCTTACTTCTGGGTCTGTTTCATTCAAGCACGAGCCATTTTGTGTGCGTGCGCAAGCGAGCGAGAGAGAGAGATCGCGCACCGGTGGGTATCTACCGGAGATCGTTGTGGTTAGCATCTGGTGCTAGCTAGCCAAGCTAATGGATATAAGGAGCTTTTTCAACAACAAGGTGGAGGGAGAACTCTCTCCTGTCAGACCCTAGGTGCTTCGTTGTTGGAGTTTACCCCAGTGGACGAGAGGGTCGCCTCCCTACGCCTGCGGGTTATGGGGGGGAAAACTCTGACTGTTGTGTGTGCTTATGCACCCAACAGCATTTCAGAGTATACGGCTTTCTTGGAGACCCTGGAAAGTCCTGTATGGGGCTCCTGAAGGGGACTCTTTAATCTTGCTGGGAGACTTCAACGCACATGTGGGCAATGATGGAGACACTTGGAGGGGCGTGATTGGGAGGAACGGCCCCCCTGATCTGAACCGGAGTGGTGTTTTTACTGGACTTCTGTGCTAGTCATTGGATTGGCCATAACAAACACCATGTTCGAACATAAGGATGCTCATAAGTGTACGTGGTACTAGAGCACCCTAGGCAGAAGGTCCATGATCGATTTCGTTATCGTATCATCGGACCTGAGGCCGTATGTTTTGGACACTCGGGTAAAGAGAGGGGCGGAGTTGTCAACTGATCACCATCTGGTGGTGAGTTGGGTCGAGTGGCGGGGGAAGCCTCTGGATAGACCTGGTAAGCCCAAACGTGTAGTTCGGGTGAACTGGGAACGTCTGGAGGAGGCCCAAGTTCAGGAGGCCTTCAACTCACACCTCCGGCGGAGCTTTTCGGGCATTCCTGTGGAGGTTGGGGACATTGAACCAGAGTGGTCGGTGTTCAAAGCCTCTATTGCTGAAGCCGCGGCGGGGCTGTGGTCTCAAGGTCCTAGGTGCCTCAAGGGGCGGTAACCCTCGAACCTCCTGGTGGACACCGGTGGTCAGGGAAGCCGTCCGACTGAAGAAGGAGGCCTTCAGGGATTTGTTATCCCGGGGGACTCCCGAGGCAGTTGCAAGGTACCGACAGGCCCGAAGGGCAGCAGCCTCATCCGTCCGAGGCAAAGCAGCGGGTGTGGAGATTCGGAGAAGACATGGAGAAGGACTTTCGGGCGGCACCAAAGTTGTTCTGGAAAACTGTCCGACACCTCAGGAGGGGGAAGCAGGGAACCATCCAAGCTGTGTACAGTAGGATGGGACGTTGTTGACCTCAACTGATGGAGTGTTAGGGCGTTGGAAGGAACACTTTGAGGAACTCCTGAACCCGACAACTCCGCCCTCTATGTTAGAGGCAGAGCTGGAGTATGACGGGGATCAACACCAATCTCCCGGGGGGAGGTCACTGAGGTCGTCAAACAACTCCACAGTGGCAAAGCCCTGGGGGTGGATGAGATCCGCCCGGAAATGCTGAAGGCTCTGGGTGTTGAGGGACTGTCATGGTTGACACGTCTCATCAACGTTGCGTGGAAGTCGGAAACATACCGAAGGAGTGGCAGACCGGTGGTGGTTCCCCTTTTTAAAAAGGGGGATCAGAAGGTGTGTGCCAATTACAGAGGCATCACACTACTCAGCCTCCCCGGGAAAGTTTACTCTAAGGTACTCGAAAGGAGGGTCAGGCCGATTGTCGAACCTCAGATTGAGGAGGAACAATGCGGATTCCGTCCTGGTCGTGGAACAGCGGATCAGCTTTTTACTCTCGCAAGGATCCTGGAGGGGGCCTGGGAGTACGCTTATCCGGTCTACATGTGTTTTGTAGACTTGGAGAAGGCGTATGACCGAGTTCCCAGGGAGTTACTGTGGGAGGTGCTGCGGGAGTATGGGGTGAGGGGGTCTCTACTCAGGGCCAACCAATCTCTGTACTCCCAAAGCGAGAGCTGTGTCCGGGTCCTCGGCAGTAAGTCGGACCCATTTCCGGTGAGGGTTGGCCTCCACCAGGGTGCGCTTTGTCACCAATCCTGTTTGTAATATACATGGATCGGATTTCGAGGCGTAGTCATGGGGGAGGGGGTCTGCAGTTCGGTGGACTAAGGATTGCACCACTGCTTTTTGCAGATGATGTGGTTCTAATGGCTTCATCGGTCTGCGACCTTCAGCACTCACTGGATCGGTTCGCAACCGAGTGTGAAGCGGCTGGGATGAGGATCACCCTCCAAATCTGAGGCCATGGTTCTCAGCAGGAAACCGATGGACTGTCCACTCCAAGTAGGGAATGAGTCCTTACCCCAAGTGAATGAGTTCAAGTATCTCGGGGTCTTGTTCTCGAGTGAGGGAACAATGGAGCGTGAGATGGGCTGGAGAATCGGAGCAGCGGGAGCAGTACTGCAGTCGCTTTACCGCACCGTTGTGACGAAAAGGGAGCTGAGCCAGAAGGCAAAGCTCTCTGTCTACCGGGCCATTTTCGTTCCTACCCTCACCTATGGTCATGAAGGATGGGTCATGACCGAAAGAACGAGATCGCGGATACAAGCGGCCGAGATGGGTTTTCTCCGCAGGGTGGCTGGTGTCTCCCTTAGGGATAAGGTGAGAAGTTTGGTCATCAGGAGGGACTCGGAGTTGAGCCGCTCCTCCTTCGCGTCGAAAGGAGCCAGTTGAGGTGGTTCGGGCACCTAGTTAGGATGCCACCTGGGCGCCTCCCTAGGGAGTGTTCCAGGCACGTCCAGCTAGGAAGAGACCAAGTGGTAGACCTAGGACCAGGTGGAGGGATTATATCTCTTCGCTGGCCTGGGAGCGCCTTGGGATCCCCCAGTCAGAGCTGGTTGATGTCGCCAGGGAAAAGAAAGTTTGGGGCTCTCTGCTGGAACTGCTACCCCCGCACCCGACCACGGATAAGCGGGAGAAGATGGGTGGATAATAAAACACTGAGGAAAACCCTAATAAAAAATACAAGTCCTAATGAAAAAACATAAAAATGAATGCTAAATAAATAAAAAAACCTTTTAGAAATATAATTAAAAACCCTGATAAAAATAAAAGTCCTAAAAGAGAAATCCTAAAAAATTAAACCTTAAATCAAAACACAATTCTTTATTAAACTCCTAATAAAAAACAAAAATCCCAAATAAAAGGAAATTGCATTAACAAAAATCAAAAATCCTAAATAAATAATATATATTTATTTAACTACAGGAGGAAAGCACAAAGACAATCCACACTTGTCGGATGATCCTGGATTACCGATTGGAGTTACATTCAGTGAATCCTGTGAGTATATGAAGAACCTTTTATTAATAATATATTATAGTTATTCTACCTTCTCTCATAACGCTGGTGTTTTTATATATTCCAGCGGAGCACGGCTTCCTGTCTGCGGTGATAAACTACACCAACAGCTCCACGGTTCACTTCCATCTCTCGCCGGCGTTCATCCTGTATGCCGCCGCTCGATCCGCTCTGAAGACACAGCAAGCCACGGAGATCACCAACAAGATGGCCGCCATGACGGGGAGGGTCATACAGGCAAGAAAACCCCTCCTCACCCTATTACATTTACATTCGTAAGCAAACAAAGCGCCAAAAAAAGTGGATTTAGAGGAATATTTCACATGATTCTTGTTAGAAAATATCACTCGTCGCCGGCTTGAGCTTCAACCTCAGGATCCATACCCAAAAATGGGTAGTCGAGGTTCAATGGTTCAATGTTTATTGCAAAACGTATTGAAGTGATCTTATTGCACATATTAAACCTGGAACTAACAAAGCTTAAATTATTGCCTAGTAATTTCTTATGATTAATTTTCCCACAGGCCAACAACAGCTTCAACAAAACGATTT